>NW_026283496.1:0-7549 GCF_023373465.1 Oncorhynchus keta | reverse complement strand
CCTCCCTCATGTTGACCCTAATAAACCATCCCTCGTGTTGACCTTAATAAACCATCCCTCATGTTGACCCCAATAAACCATCCTCATGTTGACCTGTAATGAGTTTCCTCCTTCCTCCGAAGAGGAGAGGCGAAACGGATCAGAGACCAATACGCGTGGTAATTTTCCATGGGTACTTTTTAATGCTTTAAGGTACACATGAACAAACTAACAAACAAGAAAATGTGAAACTCAAACAGTCCTATCTGGTGCACCCACAGAGACAGGAACAATCACCCACAAACACACAGTGAAACCTAGGTTACCTAGTATGATTCCTCAATCAGAGACAACTAATGACACCTGCCTCTGATTGAGAACCATACTAGGCCGAAACATAGAAATTCCCAAAACCTAGACAAACAAACATAGACTGCCCACCTAACTCACGCCCCTGACCATACTAACTAAATACAAAAACACAGAAAATAAAGGTCAGAACGTGACAGTACTTCTCTAAAGGTGCGGACTCCGGCCGCAAAACCTTGACCTATAGGGAGGGTCTGGGTGGGCGTCTGTCCGCGGTGGCGGTTCTGGGCAGCGGGACGCGGACCCCACTTCACCATTGTTTTAGTCCGCCCATTTTCCGCCTCCGTGGCTTTCTCACCATGGCAACCTCTCAATGACCCCACTGGACAGAGGCAGCTCGACAGAGGGGCAGAAGCTCTGGACAGAGGGGCAGGGGGCTCTGGCGCCTGGGCTGGAGGGGCCCTGGCGCCTCTGGGCTGAGGGGCTCTGGCGCCTCTGGGCTGAGGGGCTCTGGCGCTCTGGGCTGAGGGGCCTGCGCGGCGCCGGACAGGCGGGAGGCCTGGGCAGCGGCGCCAGACAGCGGAGGTCATAGCGGCGCCCGACAGGCGGAGGCTCCCGCAGCTGCGCGCCGACAGGCGTGGTGCCCGCAGCGGCGCCGATACAGGCGGGACGCCCGCAGTGGCGCTGACAGGCGACGCCTGCAGCGGCGCCGATAGGCGTTTCCGCAGCGCGCCGATAGGCGGGACGCCTGCAACGGCAAGAGAATAGGCGGGATTTTCCGCAGCGCGCCGACAGGCGGAGCACTTGCAGAGAGGAGACAGAGAGAGCAGCCTGGTGCGTGGAGTTGCTGGCAGGAGGCAGCGGCGCCGGACAGGCGGGACGCTCCAGCAGCGGCGCCGGACAGGCGGGAGGCTCCGGCAGCGGCGCCGGACAGGCGGGAGGCTCCGGCAGCGGCGCCGGACAGGCGGGAGGCTCCGGCAGCGGCGCCGGACAGGCGGGCGGCTCCGGACAGGCGGGAGGCTCCGGCAACGGCGCCGGACAGGCGGGAGGCTCCGGCAGCGGCGCCGGACAGGCGGGAGGCTCCGGCAGCGGCGCCGGACAGGCGGGAGGCTCCGGCAGCGGCGCCGGACAGGCGGGACGCTCCGGCAGCGGCGCCGGACAGGCGGGAGCACCTGCAGGGAGGAGACTGAGAGACAGCCTGGTGCGTGGGGCTGCCACAGGAACTACCAGGCTGGGGAGACTTTCAGGAGGCTTGGTGTTAGGAGGAGCCTGAAAGACCGGGCTGTGGGGAGCACTGGAGCTCTGGTGCGCAACCTTGGCACCACTTCCCCAGGCTGGACAACTACTCGAGCCCGGACCCTCCAGAGTGCAGGGGCACAGGTTGAACCGGCTGTGGGTAAGCTACCTGAGATCTAGTGCCATTACACGCACCTCTCCCCTAGGCTCCACTCCCACAGTTGCCCGGTACTTGTGGGAGCGCAGGCAGAGAGGACGCACTGCACCCTCCCAGCGCCCGGAGACACAGCACGCAGAGCCGGCGCAGGATAACCTGGACCAAGACTGCGCACCGGCGACCAGACCCGCTGGGAGCAGGCACCATACGCTCCTGGCTCAATGCCCACACTCACATGGCACTCGGGGCTGCCCTATAGCGCACCGGAGCAGGGATACGCACTGGCGACACCGTGCGCTCAACCGCATAACACGGTGCCTGACCAGTAATGCGCTGCTTATCATAATGAGGAGTGAGCTCAGGCCTGCTACCTGGCTTAGTACCACACCCGTGTGCCCCAAAAAAAAAAATTTGGGGCTGCTCTCTCGTACCTGCCGCACTGCCGTGCTGGCCTCATATTGCCGCCGCTCAGCTTCGCTGCCTCCAGCTCTGCTTTGGGGCTGCGATTTTCCCCAGCCCGTGCCCTAGGGTCCTCTCTGCTTCAGTATTCGTTTCCTATGTCCAGGAGTCCTGTGATGGTGGCCTCTCGTTGGGATGCTGCTGTCGCCGCTGTCCTTTACCACGCCGCTTGGTCCGATTTTGGTGGGTGATTCTGTAATGAGTTTCCTCCTTCCTCCGAAGAGAGAGCGAAACGGATCAGAGGACCAATACGCGGCGTAATTTTCCATGGTACTTTTTTAATGCTTTAAGGTACATGAACTAACAAAACAAGAAATGTGAAACTCAAAACAGTCCTATCTGGTGCACCCACAGAGACAGGAACAATCACCCACAAACATGACAAATGAAACCAGGCTTTGACAGATTCTCAATCAGAGACAACACGACACCCTGCCTGATTGAGAACCATACTAGGCCGAAACATAGAAATTCCCAAACCTAGACAAACAAACATAGACTGCCCACCCAACTCACGCCTGACCATACTAACTAAATACAAAAACACAGAAAATAAAGGTCAGAACGTGACATGACCCTAATAAACCATCCCTCATGTTGACCCTAATAAACCATCCTCATGTTGACTCTAATAAACCATCCTCATGTTGACCCTAATAAACCATCCCTCATGTTGACTCTAATAAACCATCCCTCATGTTGACTGTAATAAACCATCCCTCATATTGACCCCAATAAACCATCCCTCATGTTGACTCTAATAAACCATCCCTCATGTTGACCTTAATAAACCATCCCTCGTGGTTGACTCTAATAAACCATCCCCGCTGACTGTAATAAACCATCCCTCATGTTGACCCTAATAAACCATCCCTCATGTTGACCCCAATAAACCATCCCGCATGTTGACCCTAATAAACCATCCCTCATGTTGACTCTAATAAACCATCCTCATGTTGACCCCAATAAACCATCCCTCATGTTGACTCTAATAAACCATCCTCGTGTTGACTGTAATAAACCATCCCTCGTGTTGACTTCCTAATAACCATCCCTCGTGCTGACTGTAATAAACCATCCCTCGTGTTGACCCTAATAAACCATCCTCATGTTGACTCTAATAAACCATCCTCGTGTTGACTGTAATAAAACCATCCCTCGTGCTGACTGTAATAACCATCCTCATGTTGACCCTAATAAACCATCCCTCATGTTGACTCTAATAAACCATCCTCATGTTGACTGTAATAAACCATCCCTCGTGTTGACTGTAATAAACCATCCCTCATGTTGACCCTAATAAACCATCCCTCATGTTGACTCTAATAAACCATCCATCTGTAATAAACCATCCCTTGACTATAATAAACCATCCCTCATGTTGACTCTAATAAACCATCCCTCATGTTGACTGTAATAAACCATCCCTCGTGTGACTGTAATAAACCATCCCTCATGTTGACCCTTAACCATCCTCATGTTGACTCTAATAAACCATCCCTCATGTTGACTCTAATAAACCATCCCTCATGTTGACTGTAATAAACCATCCCTCATGTTGACCCTAATAAACCATCCTCATGTTGACTATAATAAAACCATCCCTCATGTTGACTGTAATAAAAACCATCCATCATGTTGACTCTAATAAACCATCCCTCATGTTGACTATATAATAAACCATCCCTCATGTTGATCTAATAAACCATCCCTCATATTGACTTGTTGACTCTAATAAACCATCCCTCGTGTTGACTAATAAACCATCCCTCAATTGACTCTAATAAACCATCCTCATGTTGACCCTAATAAACCATCCCTCATGTTGACCCTAATAAACCATCCTCATGTTGACTCTAATAAACCATCCTGCATGTTGATAATAAACCATCCCTCATGTTGACCCTAATAAACCATCCCGCATGTTGACCCTAATAAACCATCCCTCATTTGACCCTAATAAACCATCCCTCATATTGACCCTAATAAACCATCCCTCATGTTGACTCTAATAAACCATCCCTCATATTGACCTAATAAACCATCCCTCATGTTGACTCTAATAAACCATCCCTCATGTTGACTGTAATAAACCATCCCTCATGTTGACTCTAATAAACCATCCCTCATGTTGACCCTAATAAACCATCCTCATATTGACCCTAATAAACCATCCCTCATGTTGACCTAATAAACCATCCTCATGTTGGACCAATAAACCATCCTCGTGTTGACTGTAATAAACCATCCCTCGTGTGACTGTAATAAACCATCCCTCATGTTGACCCTAATAAACCATCCCTCGTGTTGATAATAAAACCATCCTCGTGTTGACCCTAATAAACCATCCCTCATGTTGACCCTAATAAACCATCCCTCATATTGACCCTAATAAACCATCCCTCATGTTGACTCTAATAAACCATCCCTCATATTGACTCTAATAAACCATCCCTCATGTTGACTCTAATAAACCATCCCTCATGTTGACCCTAATAAACCATCCCTCATATTGACCCTAATAAACCATCCCTCATGTTGACTCTAATAAACCATCCCTCATGTTGACCCTAATAAACCATCCCTCGTGTTGACTGGTAATAAAACCATCCCTCGTGTTGACTGTAATAAACCATCCCTCATGCTGACTATAATAAACCATCCCTCGTGTTGACTGTAATAAACCATCCTCATGTTGACTGTAATAAACCATCCCTCATGTTGACTCTAATAAACCATCCTCATGTTGACTCTAATAAACCATCCCTCATGTTGACCCTAATAAACCATCCCTCGTGTTGACTCTAATAAACCATCCCTCATGTTGACTGTAATAAACCATCCCTCATGTTGACTCTAATAAACCATCCCTCATGTTGACTGTAATAAACCATCCCTCATGTTGACTCTAATAAACCATCCTCATGTTGACTCTAATAAACCATCCCTCATATTGACTCTAATAAACCATCCCTCATGTTGACTCTAATAAACCATCCTCATATTGACTCTAATAAACCATCCCTCATGTTGACCCTAATAAACCATCCTCATGTTGACCCTAATAAACCATCCCTCATGTTGACTGTAATAAACCATCCCTCATGTTGACCCTAATAAACCATCCCTCATATTGACTCTAATAAACCATCCCTCATGTTGACTCTAATAAACCATCCCTCGTGTTGACCCTAATAAACCATCCCTCATATTGACTGTAATAAACCATCCCTCATGTTGACTGTAATAAACCATCCCTCATGTTGACTCTAATAAACCATCCTCATGTTGACCCTAATAAACCATCCCTCATGTTGACCCTAATAAACCATCCCTCGTGTTGACCCTAATAAACCATCCCTCATATTGACTATAATAAACCATCCCTCATGTTGACCCTAATAAACCATCCTCATGTTGACTCTAATAAACCATCCCTCATGTTGACTATAATAAACCATCCCTCATGTTGACCCTAATAAACCATCCCTCATGTTGACCCTAATAAACCATCCCTCATGTTGACCCCTAATAAACCATCCCTCATGCTGACCCTAATAAACCATCCCTCATGTTGACCCTAATAAACCATCCTCGTGTTGACCCTAATAAACCATCCTCATGTTGACCCTAATAAACCATCCCTCATGTTGACCCTAATAAACCATCCCTCATGTTGACCCTAATAAACCATCCCTCATGCTGACCCTAATAAACCATCCTCATGTTGACTATAATAAACCATCCCTCATGTTGACCCTAATAAACCATCCCTCATGTTGACCCTAATAAACCATCCCTCATGTTGACCCTAATAAACCATCCCTCATGTTGACCCTAATAAACCATCCCTCATGCTGACCCTAATAAAACCATCCTCATGTTGACCCTAATAAACCATCCCTCGTGTTGACCCTAATAAACCATCCCTCATGTTGACCCTAATAAACCATCCCTCATGTTGACTCTAATAAACCATCCCTCATGTTGACCCTAATAAACCATCCCGTGTTGACCCTAATAAACCATCCCTCATATTGACTATAATAAACCATCCCTCATGTTGACTCTAATAAACCATCCCTCATGTTGACCCTAATAAACCATCCTCATATTGACTATAATAAACCATCCCTCATGTTGACCCTAATAAACCATCCCTCATGTTGACTCTAATAAACCATCCCTCATGTTGACCCTAATAAACCATCCCTCATATTGACTCTAATAAACCATCCCTCATGTTGACCCTAATAAACCATCCCTCGTGTTGACTGTAATAAACCATCCCTCGTGTTGACTGTAATAAACCATCCCTCATGCTGACTCTAATAAACCATCCCTCATGTTGACTCTAATAAACCATCCCTCGTGTTGACTCTAATAAACCATCCTCATGCTGACTCTAATAAACCATCCCCTCATGTTGACTCTAATAAACCATCCCTCATGTTGACTCTAATAAACCATCCCTCATATTGACTCTAATAAACCATCCATCATGTTGACCCTAATAAACCATCCCTCATGTTGACTGTAATAAACCATCCCTCGTGTTGACTCTAATAAACCATCCCTCATGTTGACTCTAATAAACCATCCCTCATATTGACTCTAATAAACCATCCCTCATATTGACTCTAATAAACCATCCCTCATGTTGACTCTAATAAACCATCCCTCGTGTTGACTCTAATAAACCATCCCTCATATTGACTCTAATAAACCATCCATCATGTTGACCCTAATAAACCATCCCTCATGTTGACTGTAATGAACCATCCCTCGTGTTGACCCTAATAAACCATCCCTCGTGTTGACTCTAATAAACCATCCCTCATGTTGACCCTAATAAACCATCCCTCGTGTTGACTGTAATAAACCATCCCTCATATTGACCCTAATAAACCATCCCTCATATTGACTCTAATAAACCATCCCTCATGTTGACTCTAATAAACCATCCCTCACGTGTGACTGTAATAAACCATCCTCATATTGACTCTAATAAACCATCCCTCATGTTGACTCTAATAAACCATCCCTCATGTTGACCCTAATAAACCATCCCCTCATGTTGACTATAATAAACCATCCCTCATGTTGACCCTAATAAACCATCCCTCATGTTGACTCTAATAAACCATCCCTCGTGTTGACTGTAATAAACCATCCCGCGTGTTGACTCTAATAAACCATCCCTCATGTTGACCCTAATAAACCATCCTCATGTTGACTATAATAAACCATCCCTCATGTTGACCCTAATAAACCATCCCTCATGTTGACCCTAATAAACCATCCCTCATGTTGACTATAATAAACCATCCCTCATATTGACTCTAATAAACCATCCCTCATGTTGACTCTAATAAACCATCCCTCATGTTGACTCTAATAAACCATCCC
>NW_026283495.1:0-8178 GCF_023373465.1 Oncorhynchus keta | reverse complement strand
TCCAAGATGGCGTAGCAGTCGGACGTATGTTTTGTCTTGTCCCGTCCTGTCTAGTGTAAATATAGTTTTCTTCGCTTTTTTCTGTATATATTTCGTACATATTTTAATCTCACTTTCAAACTAGAGCTGAATATACTCTCCTGCAACCCGCATCACCCAATGTGGTACGGATCCGCCTTTTCTATACTTTACTTTAGAACCGGAGCCACCATCAGAAGCTAGCCAGCTAACTAGCTACTAGCTCGTACTCAGTTAGCCATTGCTAGCGGTCTTCTAAGCTAACTAGAACACCAGCGCGACATCAACCCAGAGCATATCAGACTGCTCTTTCTCTGCACCACATCTCCGGATTCCTACCGCAAGCTCTGAACCTTTACACCGGATCATCGCAGCTGGCCTAGCTGCAATTCCGAGTGGCTACTCCCCTGGCCAACGTCTCTGGCCCCAAAACAAGCTACAGTTAGCCTTGAGCTAAGCCCACCTCCCCGACTAGCCGAAGGAGGCCCAACGATGCACCTCTTTTCGCCAATTGGCCTGGACCCTTACTGCCATGACCACGGAGCGCCGCCGATCCATCACGACTGGTCCGCCCGACATAATCGTCCGAGGTGGTTTCAGCCAGGCTTTTTCGTTGCGACATCGCCAAAGATCCATCTGCTGGCCAAGGCCCGCGAGCTTTCTGAAAACGCTGTCTCCAGCTCACAGCGCACTCGGCTCCTGTAGCATAATCCTGGGCTACAATTACCGGGCCCACGACCGGTCTGTCGATGTCACCGCAGAAGAGGAATAAACAGACTCACCCCATCGTGACGTCCCCCAAAGGTTAGCTCTCTAAACTGCTATCTCCTACTTGCTATTCGTGAACTGTGACTGGCTTGTCCTAGCCGGACCTCGAACTGTTAGCTTGTTAGCACAGGCCTGCTAACCATCTGACTCACCTCATCCCAAACACTTCTGAACCCATTTACTTTCTATCTCTCTTTGATTTTTATTTGTTTATACCTTCCGGAAACCTGCCTCACCCACTGTGATACGGATTCGCTATCACTTTTTAATTTTATTTATTTTTTATGACACACTCAAGAACCTCAGACGTAACCAGCTAACTAGCTACAAGCTATTTAGTCATTGTTAGTTTTTTTTTTTTTTTAAAACCTGGATAACACTCGCCAGCCCAGCTTCCCTGCCCATCCACCGCTGCCCCCTGGACACTGATCTCTTGGCTACATAGCTGACGCACGCTGGACTGTCCATTAATCACGGTACCCCATTCTGCTTGTTTGTTTATCTGTCGGCCCAGTTGCCTAGTCAACGCCATTTTACCTGCTGTTTGTTGTGCTAGCTGATTAGCCTCGCCTACTGTTTTTTAGCTAGCTTTCCCAATTCAACACCTGTGATTACTGTATGCCTCGCTGTATGTCTCTCCCAAATGTCAATATGCCTTGTATACTGTTGTTCAGGTTAGTTATCATTGTTTTAGTTCACAATGGAGCCCCTAGATCCACTCTGCATACCCCTGTTACCTCCTTTGTCCCACCCCCCACACATGCGGTGACCTCACCCATTACAACCAGCATGTCCAGAGATACAACCTCTCTCATCATCACCCAGTGCCTGGGCTTACCTCCATGTACCCGCACCCCACCATACCCCTGTCTGCGCATTATGCCCTGAATATATTCTACCATGCCCAGAAACCTGCTCCTCTTATCCTCTGCCCCCAACGCTCTAGGCGACCAGTTTTGATAGCCTTTAGCCGCACCCTCATACTACTCCTTCTCTGTTCCGCGGGTGATGTGGAGTAAACCCAGGCCCTGCATGTCCCCAGGCACCCTCATTTGTTGACTTCTGTGATCGAAAAAGTCTTGGTTTTATGCATGTCAACATCAGAAGCCTCCTCCCTAAGTTTGTTTTACTCACTGCTTTAGCACACTCTGCTAACCCTGATGTCCTTGCCGTGTCTGAATCCTGGCTCAGGAAGGCCACCAAAATTCAGAGATTTCCATACCCAACTATAACATCTTCCGTCAAGATAGAACTGCCAAAGGGGCGGAGTCGCAGTCTACTGCAGAGATAGCCTGCAAAGTAATGTCATACTTTCAGGTCCATACCCAAACAGTTTGAACTACTAATTTGAAAATTACTCTCTCCAGAAACAAGTCTATCACTGTTGCCGCCTGCTACCGACCCCCATCAGCTCCCAGCTGTGCCCTGGACACCATTTGTGAATTGATCGCCCCCATCTAGCTTCAGAGTTTGTTCTGTTAGGTGACCTAAACTGGGATATGCTAACACCCCGGCAGTCCTACAATCTAAGCTAGATGCCCTCAATCTCACTCAAATCATCAAGGAACCCACCAGGTACAACCCTAACTCTGTAAACAAGGGCACCCTCATAGACGTCATCCTGACCAACTGGCCCTCCAAATATACCTCCGCTGTCTTCAACCAGGATCTCAGCGATCACTGCCTCATCGCCTGTATCCGCCACGGAGGCTTAACAGTCAAACGACCACCCCTCATCACTGTCAAACGCTCCCTAAAACACTTCTGTGAGCAGGCCTTTCTAATCGACCTGGCCCGTGTATCCTGGAAGGACATTGACCTCATCCCGTCAGTTGAGGATGCCTGGTCATTCTTTAAAAGTAACTTCCTCACCATTTTAGATAAGCATGCTCCGTTCAAAAAATGCAGAACCAAGAACAGATACAGCCCTTGGTTCACTCCAGACCTGACTGCCCTCGACCAGCACAAAAACATCCTGTGGCGGACTGCAATAGCATCGAATAGCCCCCGTGATATGCAACTGTTCAGGGAAGTCAGGAACCAATACACGCAGTCAGTCAGGAAAGCTAAGGCCAGCTTCTTCAGGCAGAAGTTTGCATCCTGTAGCTCCAACTCCAAAAAGTTCTGGGACACTGTGAAGTCCATGGAGAACAAGAGCACCTCCTCCCAGCTGCCCACTGCACTGAGGCTAGGAAACACGGTCTCCACCGATAAATCCATGATTATCGAAAACTTCAATAAGCACTTCTCAACGGCTGGCCATGCCTTCCGCCTGGCTACTCCAACCTCGGCCAACAGCTCCGCCCCCCGTAGTTCCTCACCCAAGCCTCTCCAGGTTCTCCTTTACCCAAATCCAGATAGCAGATGTTCTGAAAGAGCTGCAAAACCTGGACCCATACAAATCAGCTGGGCTTGACAATCTGGACCCGCTATTTCTGAAACTATCTGCCGCCATTGTCGCAACCCCTATTACCAGCCTGTTCAACCTCTCTTTCATATCGTCTGAGATCCCCAAGGATTGGAAAGCTGCCGCAGTCATCCCCCTCTTCAAAGGGAGACACCCTGGACCCAAACTGCTATAGACCTATATCCATCCTGCCCTGCCTATCTAAGGTCTTCGAAAGCCAAGTCAACAAACAGGTCACTGACCATCTCGAATCCCACCGTACCTTCTCCGCTGTGCAATCTGGTTTCGAGCCGGTCACGGAGTGCACCTCAGCCACACTCAAGGTACTAAATGATATCATAACCGCCATCGATAAAAAGACAGTACTGTGCAGCCGTCTTCATCGACCTCGCCAAGGCTTTCGACTCTGTCAATCACCAAATTCTTATCGGCAGACTCAACAGCCTCGGTTTTCGGATGACTGCCTTGCCTGGTTCACCAATTACTTTGCAGACAGAGTTCAGTGTGTCAAATCAGAGGGCATGCTGTCCGGTCCTCTGGCAGTCTCTATGGGGGTGCCACAGGGTTCAATTCTCGGGCCGACTCTTTTCTCTGTATATATCAATGATGTTGCTCTTGCTGCGGGCGATTCCCTGATCCACCTCTCGCATGACGACACCATTCTATATACTTTCGGCCCGTCATTGGACACTGTGCTATCAAACCTCAACGGCTTCAATGCCATACAGCACTCCTTCCGTGGCCTCAACTGCTCTTAAACGAGTAAAACCAAATGCATGCTTTTCAACCGATCGCTGCCTGCACCCGCATGCCCGACTAGCATCACCACCCTGGATGGTTCCAACCTTGAATATGTGGACATCTATAAGTACCTAGGTGTCTGGCTAGACTGCAAACTCTCCTTCCAGACTCATCAAACATCTCCAATCAAAAATCAAATCCAGAGTCGGCTTTCTATTCCGCAACAAAGCCTCCTTCACTCACGCTGCCAAGCTTACCCTAGTAAAACTGACTATCCTACCGATCCTCGACTTGTGGCGATGTCATCTACAAAAATGGCTTCAACACTCTACTCAGCAAACTGGATGCAGTCTATCACAGTGCCATCCGTTTGTCACTAAAGCACCTTATACCACCCACCACTGCGACTTGTATGCTCTAGTCGGCTGGCCCTCACTACATATTCGTCGCCAGACCCACTGGCTCAGGTCATCTACAAGTCCATGCTAGGTAAAGCTCCGCCTTATCTCAGTTCACTGGTCACGATGGCAACACCCATCCGTAGCACGCTCCAGCAGGTGTATCTCACTGATCATCCCTAAAGCCAACACCTCATTTGGCCGCCTTTCGTTCCAGTACTCTGCTGCCTGTGACTGGAGCAGTGCCATCAGCTGAAGTTGGAGACTTTTATCTCCTCTCCAACTTCAAACATCAGCTATCCGAGCAACTAACCGATCGCTGCAGCTGTACATAGTCTATAGGTAAATAGCTCACCCTTTTTCACCTACCTCATTCCCATACTGTTTTTATACTGTTTTTATTTATTTACTTTTCTGCTCTTTTGCACACCAATATCTCTACCTGTACATGCCCATCTGATCATTTATCACTCCAGTGTTAATCTGCAAAATTGTATTATTAAATACCTCCTCATGCCTTTTTGCACACATTGTATATAGACTGCCCATTTTTTTTCTACTGTGTTATTGACTTGCTAATTGTTTACTCCATGTGTAACTCTGTGTTGTCTGTTCACTGCTATGCTTTATCTTGGCCAGGTCGCAGTTGCAAATGAGGAACTTGTTCTCAACTAGCCTACCTGGTTAAATAAAGGTGAAATAAAAATAAAAAAATAAAAAAAACAAATGTCATTTTCCTTTGTATGGAGAACCTTCGCCCCAGTCTGAGATCCTGCGTGCTCTGGAGAAGGTTTTCATCAGGATCTCTCTCTATACTTTTCTCTGTTCATCTTTCCCTCCATCCTGACTAGTCTCCCAGTCCCTGCCACTGAATAACATCCCCACAGCATGATGCTGCCACCCCAATGCTTCACCGTAGGGATGGTGCCAGGTTTCCTCCAGACGTGACACTTGGTATTCAGGCCAATCTTCAATCTTGGTTTCATCAGACCAGAGAATCTTGTTTGCTTTTTGCCATTTACTTCATCATGTGTGACCTCCCACTTAATGTAATCTCCGTCTCTCTCTCCTCATCAGCAGCAGGCTGCACCTTTGACGAGGATTCTGAGCCCAGTCTGTGTGACTTCACCCAAGGGGAGGAGGATGACTTTGACTGGCAGCTCTTCAGGACACACAACTCACCCTACGCCTCTTCTGACCTCCTGCGTGGTGAGTTCCTGCTCATATTATGCTTCAGAGTATTGAAGTATTCTCAGGTGCTAACCTGGTATCCACTATGGTATCCAATGCAAGTATCACTTTCACTTTGTGGATGGGTTATCTGTATCAGCAAGTATAAGAAACAAGGACTGGGGGGTGAGACATCTCAAGTCTTAATGTGTGATGTTATCCTCCCTGGATTACAATCCTTAGATTATCAGTGTGCTAGCCAACAACACTGCCTTTCTAAACAGACAGCGCCTGCTCTTCTTAGGTGCATGTTTGTTCAAATGAGATGCTGAAGCTGTCCAGAAGCTGTGGGTGTTTTGGAAAAACTCCAAAGTGTGGAAGCCTGCCTAGGATTATTAAAACCTCTTAGAGCCCCCCCCCCCCATACTTTGTGCAATTCCCGCCTGAAGACATACCCAAATCTAACAGCCTGTAGCTCAGGCACAGAACCAAGGATATGCATATTCTTGGTACCATTTCAAAGAAAACACTCTGAAGTTTGTGTAAATGTGAATTGAATGTAGGAGAATATAACACAATACATCTGGTTTAGATAAAACAATGAAAAAAACGATACGTTTTTTATTTTTATTTTTATTTTTGTTTCATCATCTTTAAAATGAACAAGATAAAACAAACATTCAGATAGGATGATAGGGACAATTTCGGTGAAAAATATAAGAGGGCAACAGTACTTTGTGCAAAGTTTCAGAATGATAACTTCCAAAATGAGTGTGCTACATGACATTTATCATGAAGTCACCCAGGTGTCCTACACAAGTAGCCCAAATGTACCCAAGTGGCCAAATTGGTGAAGGTATACATTTTGAACCAAATAACTATATACAAAATATCAAAATGGTATTCTAACACACCCCCCCCAAAAAAATTGAGGAAAAAGAAAATGGGGGAAAAAATAATTATGAATTAAAAAATATATGAAAAAATATATATATTTATATATACAGTTACAAAATAACATGGGTAACTATTTACACACTTTCAATATTTGGAAGACCCTCAGTCCTCTATCAAATCAAATCTATTTATATAGCCCCAGCCTAAAACCCCAAACCGCAAGCAATGCAGGTGTAGAACCACGGTGGCTAGGAAAAACTCCCTAGAAAGGCAAAAACCTAGGAAGAAACCCAGAGAGGAACCAGGCTATGAGGGTGGCCAGTCCTCTTTCTGGCTGTGCCAGGTGGAGATCACAGTTGTTGTAGAGGTGCAACAGGACAGCACCTCAAGAGTAAAAATGAACAGTTTAGGGTTCCATAGCCGCAGGCAGAACAGTTGAAACTGGAACAGTGCTAATGCCAGGTGGACTGGGGACAGCAAGAGAGTCATCATGCCAGGTAGTCCTGACGCATGGTCCTAGGGCTCAGGTCCTCCGAGAGAGAGAAAGAGAGAATTAGAGAGCATACTTAAATTCACAGAGGACGCCGGATAAGACTCCCATTCGGAGTCAGTGTCACTGTGAAAGACAATGTTCAGTTAGAATAGTTTCACATATGAGCCCTGTATCAACAGGTATAATAAACCGATATATATATACACTGCTCCAAAAAATAAAGAGAACACTAAAATAACACATCCTAGATCTGAATGAATGAAATATTCTTATTGAATACTTTTTCATTACGTAGTTGAATGTTGTGACGGCCTGAATTTTTTCTGAACCGTCTCCAGTGCAGCTCCTTCCAATAGGGCGCTTTCCCTTTAATTCCCAATTAAATAGCCAGCATCAGCTGCGCGAAAGTGGGGTTGTGATGGAGACGTGCATGAGGATGTGTTCAACCCTCAGTTCCGAAGCTTCTCTATTCCGTTTGTTTTGTTGCCGTTAAACGTGTGTTTTGTAGCCTAAGAGAGTTTACCCAGGATCGGATCCACTCTTTGCGTCCCTGGACTACACCTCTCCGTTCTTCGTGGCCTTTCTCCGCTGGAGATCTATTGGCGGATTGGATTGTCTGACTGACCGACTGACTACCACCTTTTTGTATACGGTATTTCATTTGTTTGGATGTGATGTATACTGTGATTTATGTAGTTAGTTGTAGTTGAGGACTTAATTAAGAGTTGATCCGCTTTAAAGTTCTGTGGTAAAGTAATTGTTATATTGATTGTATGTTTAGTACTGGGTTTACGCTACACTGAATGAACGGACAAACATCGCGTGACAAAAGTCACTTGAGTTCACTGAACTCCTTTACCGGGCTGGACTCTTTTTAGGCCCGAGGTACAGGACATTTCTGGAGGAACCAGAACTCATTGTGATATTATTATATATATGTGTGTGTGTAATCATTGTTGTTGCTAATACAACCCACGCAACAGAATATAGTTGTTTTTGAAGTTCTTTCCAATGTTTTAAGGGTTTATGAAAAGTTTATTTCCATCCTGACTTTTACATAAGTCCTTTGTATTGGTGTAGACTTGACGGACCAGATGGGACTCATTCCCACCCAAACTAAAAGGAGAAACCAATGTTTTCTCTGGTAGGCACAACCTACCTGGCACCCCTATAAATAATAACCTCAAGTCAAAACCGTTACAATGTGCTGACAACAAAATCACACAAATTATCAATGGAAATCAAATGATCAACCCATGGAGGTCTGGATTCATTTTGAGTCACAC
>NW_026283494.1:0-1188 GCF_023373465.1 Oncorhynchus keta | reverse complement strand
ATGAACAGAGAGAGACTGGAGGGATGAACAGAGAGAGACTGGAGGGATGAACAGAGAGAGACTGGAGGGATGAACAGAGAGAGACTGGAGGGATGAACAGAGAGAGACTGGAGGGATGAACAGAGAGAGACTGGAGGGATGAACAGAGAGAGACTGGAGGGATGAACAGAGAGAGACTGGAGGGATGAACAGAGAGAGACTGGAGGGATGAACAGAGAGAGACTGGAGGGATGAACAGAGAGAGACTGGAGGGATGAACAGAGAGAGACTGGAGGGATGATGAACAGAGAGACTGGAGGGATGAACAGAGAGAGAGACTGGAGGGATGAACAGAGAGAGACTGGAGGATGAACAGAGAGAGACTGGAGGGATGAACAGAGAGAGACTGGAGGGATGAACAGAGAGACTGGAGGAATGAACAGAGACTGGAGGGAGAGAGAGACTGAATGAACAGAGAGAGACTGGAGGGATGAACAGAGAGAGACTGGAGGGATGAACAGAGAGAGACTGGAGGGATGAACAGAGAGAGACTGGAGGGATGAACAGAGAGAGACTGGAGGGATGAACAGAGAGACTGGAGGGATGAACAGAGAGAGACTGGAGGGATGAACAGAGAGAGACTGGAGGGATGAACAGAGAGAGACTGGAGGGATGAACAGAGAGAGGCTGGAGGGATGAACAGAGAGAGACTGGAGGGATGAACAGAGAGAGACTGGAGGGATGAACAGAGAGAGACTGGAGGGATGAACAGAGAGAGGCTGGAGGGATGAACAGAGAGAGACTGGAGGGATGAACAGAGAGAGACTGGAGGGATGAACAGAGAGAGACTGGAGGGATGAACAGAGAGAGACTGGAGGGATGAACAGAGAGAGACTGGAGGGATGAACAGAGAGAGACTGGAGGAATGAACAGAGAGAGACTGGAGGGATGAACAGAGAGAGACTGGAGGGATGAACAGAGAGAGACTGGAGGGATGAACAGAGAGAGACTGGAGGGATGAACAGAGAGAGACTGGAGGGATGAACAGAGAGAGACTGGAGGGATGAACAGAGAGAGACTGGAGGGATGAACAGAGAGAGACTGGAGGGATGAACAGAGAGAGACTGGAGGGATGAACAGAGAGAGACTGGAGGGATGAACAGAGAGAGACTGGAGGGATGAACAGAGAGAGACTGGAGGGATGAACAG
>NW_026283493.1:0-5111 GCF_023373465.1 Oncorhynchus keta | reverse complement strand
GTGATCTTAAATCTGTGTCTTCACATGTACTCCATCTTCCCTCCATATTGGCTCGGTTGGTTCCATTGGAGAGAACAAATCAGGGACTTATATGATGTGACCATGCAAGGTGTGTGCTTCTACTTCCTGTGTGTGTGTGTGTGCGTGTGTGTGTGTGTGTGTGTGTGTGTGTGTGTGTGTGTGTGTGTGTGTGTGTGGTGTGTGTGTGTGTGTGTGTGCGTGTGCGTGTGTGTGTGTGCATGCATAAATAAACAGGAACATGTTCTGATTCAAAAGCAGTGAAGCCAGGTCCTTGTCATTGCTCTGTTCCCCAGCCAGGTTCTTGTCATTGCTCCACAGTTCACTATATATCATTTCCAGGTCATTTGTGATTCTGTGCCTGGGAGATTGGCCTCACTTTATCTCAGCCTGACTGCTCTGCATTCCCAGTGTGAAAAGTGGGTTATGTTTCCAATGGGCATCCTATTCCCTACGCTTGACCAGCGCCGAGAGCACTATGAGGTGAATAGTGTGCCATTTAGATACTGACTAGGTTTCAGTTCAGGCGAAGAGCTCTTTCCACTGCGTCCTCTTAAGGGTGTTTACCTACTAGGTTGGGTTTCACCTTGCAGAACTCAGTCAGGCCAAGTGAATGTTCGCTGTGCTCGCTACGCTTCTTAAAAGCAGCAATGGTACTATGTTTATCCTCTGGAGACGCCGGCAGCTGTGGCAATTTCCTAAAATAGTTACATCAAACTAAAATGTTTGGCAGTATTTCTCAAGTTAATTTTTTTTCTCATAAAAATCTTCTTCCATTGTTGAATGACAATAAAACACTTGATTGAAGAATCCCTGCTGTTTGACCAATCGCTTATGGAAGGGCGTAGACTGTTTCAGATGGAAACTTGTAAAACGGCTTACCTCTCCTCCCCCTGTTCATTGCCCTTCTCCCCTGTTCATTACCCTCCTCCTTTTCATTACCCTCCCCCCTGTTCACAATACCCTCTCCCCTGTTCTACCCTCCTCCCCTGTTCATTACCCCTCCCCTGTTCTTACCCTCTCCCCTGTTCATTACCCTCCTCCCCCTGTTCCTTGCCCCTCCCTGCTCATTACCCTCCTCCCCTGTTTCATACCCCTCCTCCCCTGTTCTACTCCCCTCCCCTGTTCCTGCCTCCTCCCCTGTTCCTTACCCTCCTCCCCTGTTCATTACCTCCTCCCCTGTTCCTTACCCTCCTCCCCTGTTCCCTACCCTCCTCCCCTGTTCCTTACCCTCCCCTGTTTCATACCCTCCTCCCCCTGTTCACCTCCTCCCCCTGTTCATACCCACCCCCTCCTCCTCCCCTGTTCGCACCCTCCTCCCCTGTTGCCCCTCCCTCCTGTTCATTACCCTCCTCCCCTGTTCCTTACCTTCCTCCCTGCATTTACCCTCCTCCCCTGTTCATTACCCTCCTCCCCTGTTCCTTGCCCTCCCCTGATTCATACCCTCCTCCCCCTCGTTCATTACCCTCCTCCTGTTCTTTACCCTCCTCCCCTGTTCATCATTCCTTACCCTCCTCCCCCTGTTCCTTACCCTCCTCCCCCTGTTCATACCCTCCTCCCCTGTTCATACCCTCCTCCCCTGTTCCTTACCCTCCTCCCCTGTTCATTACCCATCACTCCTCCTTTTCCCTCCTCCTGTTCATTTGCCCTCCTCCTGTTCCTTACCCTCACTCCTCCTGTTCCTTGCCCTCCTCCCCTGTTCATTTACCCTCCTTCCCTGTTCATTACCCTCCCCCTGTTCATTTACCCTCCTCCCCCTGTTCATTACCCTCCTCCCCCCTGTTCATTACCCTCCTCCCCTGTTCATTACCCTCCTCCCCCTGTTCATTACCCCTCCTCCTGTTCATTACCCTCCTCCCCTGTTCCTTTATCCTCCCTGTTCCTTGCCCCCTCCCCATGTTCATTACCCTCCTCCACCTGTTCCTTACCCTCCTCCCCCTGTTCATTGCCACTCCTCCCCCTGTTCATACCCACTCCCTCCCCTGTTCCTTACCCTCCTCCTCCTGTTCATTTCCTCCCCCCTGTTCATTTACCCTCCTCCCCCTGTTCCTTGCCCTCCTCCTGTTCATTGCCCTCCTCCCCCTGTTCATTATATCACTCCCCTGTTCATTTGCCCATCACTCCCTGTTCCTTACCTCCTCCCCCTGTTCATTGCCCTCCTCCCCTGTTCATTAACCTCCCCCCCTGTTCATTACCCTCCTCCCCCCTGTTCATTCCCTCCTCCCCCTGTTCATTGCCTCCTCCCCTGTTCATTCCTCCTCCACCTGTTCATACCCTCCTCCTCCTGTTCATTGCCCTCCTCCCCTGTTCGTTAACCTCCTCCCCTGTTCCTTACCCTCCTCCCCTGTTCATTACCCTCCTCCCCTGTTCACCCTCCTCCTTGCCAGTCCCTCCTCCCCCTTTCATTGCCCTCCTCCCCTGTTCATTGCCCTCCTCCCCTGTTCCTGCCCTCCTCCTCCTCAGCAATTACCCTCCTCCCCCTCCCTCCTCCCCTATTTCATTGCCCCTCCTCCTCCTCCTGTTCCTTGCCACTCCTCCTCCTGTTCATTACCCTCCTCCCCCTGTTCATTTACCCTCCTCCCCCTGTTCCTACCCTCCTCCCCCTGTTCATTGCCACTCCTCCCCTGTTCATTGCCCTCCTCCCCCTGTTCATTACCCTCCTCCCCCTGTTCCTTGCCCTCCTCCTCCTGTTCATTACCCTCCTCCTGTTCGTTAACCTCCTCCCCCTGTTCAGTACCCTCCTCCCCTGTTCATTACCCTCCTCCCCCTGTTCATTCACCCTCCTCCCCTGTTCCTTACCCTCCTACCCCTGTTTCCTTATCCTCCCCTGTTCCTTACCCTCCTCCACCTGTTTCATACCCTCCTCCCTGTTCATGCCCTCCTCCCTGTTCATACCCTCCCCCCTGTTCATCCCCTGTTCATTGCCATCCTCCCCTGTTCGTTGCCCTCCTCCCCCTGTTCATTGCCCTCCTCCCCCTGTTCATTTACCTCCTCCCCTGTTCATTACCCTCCTCCCCCTGTTCATTACCCTCCTCCCCTGTTCTGCCCTCCTCCCCCTGTTCATTACCCCTCCTCCACCTGTTCATACCCTCCTCCTTTTCATTACCCTCCTCCACCTGTTCATACCCATCCTCCCCTGTTCCTTACCCTCCTCCCCCTGTTCCTTACCCTCCTCCACCTGTTCATACCATCCTCCCCCTGTTCCTTGCCCTCCTCCCCTTGTTCATTTACCCTCCTCCCCTGTTCGTTACCCTCCTCCACCTGTTCCATACCCTCCTCCTCCTGTTCATTTACCCTCCTCCACCTGTTCGTTACCCTCCTCCCCCTGTTTCGCCCTTACCCTCCTCCCCTGTTCATTGCCATCCTCACATGTTCATGCCCATCCCCTGTTTCTTGCCACTCCCCCTTTCATTGCCCTCCTCCCCTGTTCATTATCCCTCCCCTGTTCTGTTGCCCTCTCCTGTCCATTACCCTCCCCTGTCCATACCCCCTCCGCCGTACCACTCTCCCCTGTTCATTGCCCCTCCACCTGTTCATTGCCACTCCTCCCCCTATGCCCATCCCCTCCATTGCCCCTCCCTGTCCTTGCCCCCTCCACCTGTTCATTACCCTCTCCCCCTGTCCATTACCCTCCTCCCCAATTCTTTACCCTCCTCCCCCTCCTTTCCCTACTTTCGTGCAATGTTTTCTCAGTGTGGAGGACAGGAGGACAGGAGGACCTTACCCTCCTCAGACTGGAAAATAAGAGAAGAGAGGAGAGAAGCCCGGGCTATGTTCGACTTCCCTCCTCCACCTGTCAGACCCTCCTCCCAAGACATTACCCTCCTCAGAGAGGAGGGAACCCCCTCCTCCTTTTCAGGAGAGAAGCCCCTCGACTTTATGTCCCCCTGGAGGAGATAAGCCCCCTGCTTTCATATGTCTGTTCGTGCCCTCCTCCACCTGTGTCAGGACCCATCATCATCTTTTCGTGTCGGGGGAGAGAGAGCTATCCTTTCGTTGCCCTCGGTCCATGGAGCTTTCATAGTGTCAGGGAGCCATATCTTTCCGTTGCCCTCCCCTGAAGCCCAGTGCTTATGTCACAGAGAGTGCCCTCCCCAGTCCTTGCTTTTTATGCCTCAGAGAGTTGCCCAGGCTTTCCCCTGTCAGCATTGCCCCTCCCCCTGTCCTTGCCCTCTCTCTAGAACCCCTCTCCCCTGTCAGACCCCTCTCCCCCAATCCTTTACCCCTGTCCCTCCTTTCCAGGCTTCAAACAATGTTTTCTCAGTGTGGAGAGACCAGGCTATGTCAGGAGAAGAAGGACAGAGGTCAGGAGGAAATCTGAGAAGTCTGAGGAGGCACATGCCGGGAGGCTATCAGAGGAGACTTTATCAGGAGAGCCCAGGCTTTATGTCTGAGGCCCAGACTGTGTCCTGGAGATGTTGGACTTTATGTCTGGAGGAGAGAAGCCCAGGTTTATGTCAGGCAGAGAAGCCCAGGCTTTATGTCCCAGAGGAGAGAAATGAATGTCAGGGAATGCCAGACTGTGTCGGAAGCCAGACTTTATGTCGGGAGGAGAAATAGGTTGTGTGTCAGCGGCCAGAGTCAGGATGAGAGAGGCCCAGGCTTTATGTCAGAGAGGAGTGAAGCCCAGGCTTTATGTCAGAGAGAGAGAAGCCCAGGCTTTATGTCACGAGAGGAGATGAAGCCCAGGCTTTATGTCACGAGAGGAGAGAAGCCCAGGCTTTTTATGTCAGAGAGAGAGAAGCCCAGGCTTTATGTCAGCAGAGGGAGAAGCCCAGGCTTTATGTCAGAGAGGAGAGAAGCCCAGGCTTTATGTCAGGAGGAGAAAGCCCAGGCTTTATGTCAGAGAGGAGAGAAGCCCAGGCTTTATGTCATCGAGGAGAAGCCCAGGCTTTATGTCAGGAGAAGCTATGTCAGGAGGAAGCCCAGGCTTTATGTCAGAGAGGAGAAGCCCAGGCTTTATGTCAGAGAGGAGAGAAGCCCAGGCTTTATGTCACAGAGGGAGAAGCCCGGGCTTTTATGTCAGAGAGGAGAGAAGCCCAGGCTTTATGTCAGAGAGAGAGAAGCCCAGGCTTTATGTCAGAGAGGAGAGA
>NW_026283492.1:0-3193 GCF_023373465.1 Oncorhynchus keta | reverse complement strand
CATATGACATTATAAAATCCATGTACACATGTACACAAATCCATGTACACAAACAACAAGTGTGCGGTTAAAATTGGCAAAAACACACACAATTCTTCACACAGGGTCGTGGGGGGTTAGACAGATGCAGCTTAAGCCCCACCCTCTTCAACATATATATCAACGAACTGGCGCACTAGAAAAGTCTGCAGCACCCCGCCTCCCCCTGCTAGAATCCGAGAAGTCAAATGTCTGCTGTTTGCTGATGATCTGGTGCTTCTGTCACCAACCAAGGAGGGCCTACAGCAGCACTAGATCTTATGCACAGACTGTCAGACCTGGGCCCTGACAGTAAATCTCAGTAAGACCAAAATAATGGTGTTCCAAAAAAGGTCAGTCACCAGGACCACAAAATACAAATTCCATCTAGACACTGTTGCCCTAGAGCACACAAAAAACTATACATACCTTGGCCTAAACATCAGCGCCACAGGTAACTTCCACAAAGGTGTGAACGATCTGAGAGACAAGGCAAGAAGGGCATTCTATGCCATCAAAAGAAACATAAATTTCAACATACCAATTAGGATTTGGCTAAAAATACTTGAATCAGTCATAGAGCCCATTGCCCTTTATGGTTGTGAGGTCTGGGGTCCGCTCATCAACCAAGACTTCACAAATGGGACAAACACCAAATTGAGACTCTGCACGCAGAATTCTGCAAAAATATCCTCTGTGTACAACGTAAAACACCAAATAATGCATGCAGAGCAGAATTAGGCCGATACCCACTAATTATCAAAATCGAAAAGAGCCATTAAATTCTACAACCACCTAGAAGGAAGCGATTCACAAACCTTCCATAACAAAGCCATCACAAAACAGAGATGAACCTGGAGAAGAGTCCTACAAGCTGGTCCTGGGGCTCTGTTCACAAACACAAACACACCCTACAGAGCCACAGGACAACAGCACAATTCAGACCCAACCAAATCATGAGAAAACAAAAAGATAATTACTTAACACATTGGAAAGAATTAACAAAAAACAGAGCAAACTAGAATGCTATTTGGCCCTACACAGAGAGTACACAGCGGCAGAATACCTGACCACTGTGACTGACCCAAAATTAAGGAAAGCTTTGACTATGTACAGACTCAGGTGAGCAGCCTGTTATTGAGAAAGGCCGTAGGCAGACATGGCTCTCAAGAGAAGACAGGCTATGTGCTCACTGCCCACAAAATGAGAAACTGAGCGGCACTTCCTAACCTCCTGCCCAATGTATGACCATATTAGAGACATATTTCCCCCAGATCACACAGATCCACAAAGAATTCGAAAACATATCCAATTTTGAAAACTCCCATATCTACTGGGTGAAATTCCACAGTGTGCCATCACAGCAGCAAGATTTGTGACCTGTTGCCACGAGAAAAGGGCAACCAGTGAAGAACAAACACCATTGTAAATACAACCCATATTTATGCTTATTTATTTTATCTTGTGTCCTTTAATTATTTGTACATTGTGTATATATATATATATATATATATATATATATATATATATATATATAATATGACATTTGTAATGTCTTTACTGTTTTGAAACTGTTGTATGTGTACGTTTACTGTTAATTTTGTTGTTTTTCACTTTATATATTCACTTTGTATGTTGTCTACCTCACTTGCTTTTGGCAATGTTAACACATGTTTCCCATGCCAATAAAGCCCTTTGAATTGAATTGAATTGAATTGAATTGGAGAGCAGGAATGGAGATGGAAGACAGAGAGAGCAGGAATGAAGAGAGAGAGAGAGAGGTAAAGAAAGAGATGGAGGACAGAGAGAGCAGGAATGAAGAGAGAGAGAGGTAAAGAAAGAGATGGAGGACAGAGAGAGCAGGAATGAAGAGAGAGTAGAGAGAGGTAAAGAAAGAGATGGAAGACAGAGAGAGCAGGGAATGAAGAGAGAGAGTAGAGAGGTAAAGAAAGAGATGGAGGACAGAGAGAGCAGGAATGAAGAGAGAGTAGAGAGGTAAAGAAAGAGATGGGAGGACAGAGAGAGCAGGAATGACGAGAGAGTAGAGGTAAAGAAAGAGATGGAGGACAGAGAGAGTAGGAATGACGAGAGAGTAGAGAGAGGTAAAGAAAGAGATGGAGGACAGAGAGAGTAGAGAGAGGTAAAGAAAGAGATGGAGGACAGAGAGAGTAGAGAGAGGTAAAGAAAGAGATGGAGGACAGAGAGAGCAGGAATGAAGAGAGAGTAGAGAGAGGTAAAGAAAGAGATGGAGGACAGAGAGAGCAGGAATGAAGAGAGAGTAGAGAGAGGTAAAGAAAGAGATGGAGGACAGAGAGAGTAGAGAGAGGTAAAGAAAGAGATGGAGGACAGAGAGAGTAGACAGAGGTAAAGAAAGAGATGGAGGACAGAGAGAGCAGGAATGAAGTAAGAGTAGATAGAGAGAGGTAAAGAAAGAGATGGAGGACAGAGAGAGCAGGAATGAAGAGAAGAGAAGAGGGAAAACAAGACATTACATGTGAGGAGAAAACAGACAGAGAAAGAGTTGCCTTGGTTTTTAAATTGGACCAATGGGGCGATAGTAATGCCTGACAGATTACCCGTTATGCTTTGATTTTTGTTTGAGATGAGCTGTAGAGCACTGGTAGATGGTGGTGAAAACAGACTGCAGACAGACAGACAGGCAGACAGGCAGGCAGGCAGGCAGGCAGGCAGGCAGGCAGGCAGTACGACAGACAGACAGACAGACAGACAGACAGACAGACAGACAGACAGACAGACAGACAGGCAGGCAGACAGGCAGCCAGCCAGACAGGCAGGCAGACAGACAGACAGGCAGGCAGGCAGGCAGGCAGGCAGGCAGAATGACAGACAGACAGACAGACAGACAGACAGACAGACAGACAGACAGACAGACAGACAGGCAGGCAGGCAGGCAGGCAGGCAGGCAGAGCGACAGACAGGTAGACAGGCAGGCTAGCAGAGGCAGGGCAGACAGGGAGGCAGGCAGGCAGTTAGACAGGCTTACAGGCAGACAGACAGGCAGATAGCAGCTCTCAGCAGCTACAGTAGGACTGGGAGAATAAGTGGAGAGGAGAGGAGATTCATCTCTCTCTCTCGCTCCTCAATTAAAATTTCAATTACATTTTTTTATATGTTAACATTAACAAGATTAATCTCTCTCTCTCTCTCTCTCTCT
>NW_026283491.1:0-17615 GCF_023373465.1 Oncorhynchus keta | reverse complement strand
CATCTCCCAGTGTCTGGTGGAAAGCAGACTGAACCAGGTTATTGTCCTGCTGAAAGGTGAATTCATCTCCCAGTGTCTGGTGGAAAGCAGACTGAACCAGGTTATTGTCCTGCTGAAAGGTGAATTCATCTCCCAGTGTCTGGTGGAAAGCAGACTGAACCAGGTTATTGTCCTGCTGAAAGGCGACTTCATCTCCCAGTGTCTGGTGGAAAAGCAGACTGAACCAGGTTATTGTCCTGCTGAAAGGTGACTTCATCTCCCAGTGTCTGGTGGAAAGCAGACTGAACCAGGTTATTGTCCTGCTGAAAGGTGAATTCATCTCCCAGTGTCTGTTGGAAAGCAGACTGAACCAGGTTATTGTCCTGCTGAAAGGTGAATTCATCTCCCAGTGTCTGGTGGAAAGCAGACTGAACCAGGTTATTGTCCTGCTGAAAGGTGAATTCATCTCCCAGTGTCTGGTGGAAAGCAGACTGAACCAGGTTATTGTCCTGCTGAAAGGTGAATTCATCTCCCAGTGTCTGTTGGAAAGCAGACTGAACCAGGTTATTGTCCTGCTGAAAGGTGAATTCATCTCCCAGTGTCTGGTGGAAAGCAGACTGAACCAGGTTATTGTCCTGCTGAAAGGTGAATTCATCTCCCAGTGTCTGGTGGAAAGCAGACTGAACCAGGTTATTGTCCTGCTGAAAGGTGAATTCATCTCCCAGTGTCTGGTGGAAAGCAGACTGAACCAGGTTATTGTCCTGCTGAAAGGTGAATTCATCTCCCAGTGTCTGGTGGAAAGCAGACTGAAACAGGTTATTGTCCTGCTGAAAGGTGAATTCATCTCCCAGTGTCTGGTGGAAAGCAGACTGAACCAGTTATTGTCCTGCTGAAAGGTGAATTCATCTCCCAGTGTCTGGTGGAAAGCAGACTGAACCAGGTTATTGTCCTGCTGAAAGGTGAATTCATCTCCCAGTGTCTGGTGGAAAGCAGACTGAACCAGGTTATTGTCCTGCTGAGAGGTGAATTCATCTCCCAGTGTCTGGTGGAAAGCAGACTGAAACAGGTTATTGTCCTGCTGAAAGGTGAATTCATCTCCCAGTGTCTGGTGGAAGGGACTGAACCAGGTTATTGTCCTGCTGAAAGGTGAATTCATCTCCCAGTGTCTGGTGGAAAGCAGACTGAACCAGGTTATTGTCCTGTTGAAAGGTGAATTCATCTCAGTGTCTGGTGAAAGCAGACTGAACCAGGTTATTGTCCTGCTGAAAAGGTGACTTCATCTCCCAGTGTCTGGTGGAAAGCAGACTGAACCAGGTATTGTCTTGCTGAAAGGTGAATTCATCTCCCAGTGTCTGGTGGAAAGCAGACTGAACCAGGTTATTGTCCTGCTGAAAGGAATTCATCTCCCAGTGTCTGGTGGAAAGCAGACTGAACCAGGTGTCCTGCTGAAAAGGTGAATTCATCTCCCAGTGTCTGGTGGGAAGCAGACTGAACCAGGTTATTGTCTTGCTGAAAGGTGAA
Organism: Oncorhynchus keta; assembly: GCF_023373465.1. NCBI lineage: Eukaryota > Metazoa > Chordata > Actinopteri > Salmoniformes > Salmonidae > Oncorhynchus > Oncorhynchus keta. The sequence continues at coordinate 16,115 of NW_026283491.1, read as the reverse complement.
TTCATCTCCCAGTGTCTGGTGGAAAGCAGACTGAACCAGGTTATTGTCCTGCTGAAAGGTGACTTCATCTCTCAGTGTCTGGTGGAAAGCAGACTGAACCAGGTTATTGTCTTGCTGAAGGTGAATTCATTTCCCAGTGTCTGGTGGAAAGCAGACTGAACCAGGTTATTGTCCTGCTGAAAGGTGAATTCATCTCCCAGTGTCTGGTGGAACGCAGACTGAACCAGGTTATTGTCCTGCTGAAAGGTGAATTCATCTCCCAGTGTCTGGTGGAAAGCAGACTGAACCAGGTTATTGTCCTGCTGAAAGGTGAATTCATCTCCCAGCGTCTGGTGGAAAGCAGACTGAACCAGGTTATTGTCCTGCTGAAAGGTGAATTCATCTCCCAGTGTCTGGTGGGAAAGCAGACTGAACCAGGTTATTGTCCTGCTGAAAGGTGAATTCATCTCCCAGCGTCTGGTGGAAAGCAGACTGAACCAGGTTATTGTCCTGCTGAAAGGTGAATTCATCTCCCAGCGTCTGGGGAAAGCAGACTGAACCAGGTTATTGTCCTGCTGAAAGGTGAATTCATCTCCCAGCGTCTGGTGGAAAGCAGACTGAACCAGGTTATTGTCCTGCTGAAAGGTGAATTCATCTCCCCAGTGTCTGGTGGAAAGCAGACTGAACCAGGTTATTGTCCTGCTGAAAGGTGAATTCATCTCCCAGTGTCTGGTGGAAAGCAGACTGAACCAGGTTATTGTCCTGCTGAAAGTGAATTCATCTCCCAGTGTCTGGTGGAAAGCAGACTGAACCAGGTTATTGTCCTGCTGAAAAGGTGAATTCATCTCCCAGTGTCTGGTGGAAAACAGACTGAACCAGGTTATTGTCCTGCTGAAAGGTGAATTCATCTCCCAGTGTCTGGTGGAAAGCAGACTGAACCAGGTTATTGTCCTGCTGAAAGGTGAATTCATCTCCCAGTGTCTGGTGGAAAGCAGACTGAACCAGGTTATTGTCCTGCTGAAAGGTGAATTCATCTCCCAGTGTCTGGTGGAAAGCAGACTGAACCAGGTTATTGTCCTGCTGAAAGGTGACTGAACCAGGTTATTGTCCTGCTGAAAGGTGACTGAACCAGGTTATTGTCCTGCTGAAAGGTGACTGAACCAGGTTATTGTCCTGCTGAAAGGTGACTGAACCAGGTTATTGTCCTGCTGAAAGGTGACTGAACCAGGTTATTGTCCTGCTGAAAGGTGACTGAACCAGGTTATTGTCCTGCTGAAGGTGACTGAACCAGGTTATTGTCCTGCTGAAACTGGTGACTGAACCAGGTTATTGTCCTGCTGAAGGTGACTGAACCAGGTTATTGTCCTGCTGAAAGGTGACTGAACCAGGTTATTGTCCTGCTGAAAGGTGACTGAACCAGGTTATTGTCCTGCTGAAAGGTGACTGAACCAGGTTATTGTCCTGCTGAAGGTGACTGAACCAGGTTATTGTCCTGCTGAAGGTGACTGAACCAGGTTATTGTCCTGCTGAAAGGTGACTGAACCAGGTTATTGATGATGTTATTGATTTGGGATTTGCCCCCAAACATAACATTTTGAATTCAGGACATTCAACCTGTCTGGGTCCTTTACCCTATTCATCCTGTCTGGGTCCGTCTACCTATTCATCCTGTCTGGGTCCTTTACCCTATTCATCCTGTCTGGGTCCGTCTACCTATTCATCCTGTCTGGGTCCGTCTACCTATTCATCCTGTCTGGGTCCGTCTACCTATTCATCCTGTCTGGGTCCGTCTACCTATTCATCCTGTCTGGGTCCGTCTACCTATTCATCCTGTCTGGGTCCGTCTACCTATTCATCCTGTCTGGGTCCGTCTACCTATTCATCCTGTCTGGGTCCGTCTACCTATTCATCCTGTCTGGGTCCGTCTACCTATTCATCCTGTCTGGGTCCGTCTACCTATTCATCCTGTCTGGGTCCGTCTACCTATTCATCCTGTCTGGGTCCGTCTACCTATTCATCCTGTCTGGGTCCGTCTACCTATTCATCCTGTCTGGGTCCGTCTACCTATTCATCCTGTCTGGGTCCGTCTACCTATTCATCCTGTCTGGGTCCGTCTACCTATTCATCCTGTCTGGGTCCGTCTACCTATTCATCCTGTCTGGGTCCTTTACCCTATTCATCCTGTCTGGGTCCGTCTACCTATTCATCATGTCTGGGTCCGTCTACCTATTCATCCTGTCTGGGTCCGTCTACCTATTCATCCTGTCTGGGTCCTTTACCCTATTCATCCTGTCTGGGTCCGTCTACCTATTCATCCTGTCTGGGTCCGTCTACCTATTCATCCTGTCTGGGTCCGTCTACCTATTCATCCTGTCTGGGTCCGTCTACCTATTCATCCTGTCTGGGTCCGTCTACCTATTCATCCTGTCTGGGTCCGTCTACCTATTCATCCTGTCTGGGTGCGTCTACCTATTCATCCTGTCTGGGTGCGTCTACCTATTCATCCTGTCTGGGTCCTTTACCCTATTCATCCTGTCTGGGTCCTTTACCCTATTCATCCTGTCTGGGTCCGTCTACCTATTCATCCTGTCTGGGTCCGTCTACCTATTCATCCTGTCTGGGTCCGTCTACCTATTCATCCTGTCTGGGTCCGTCTACCTATTCATCCTGTCTGGGTCCGTCTACCTATTCATCCTGCCTGGGTCCGTCTACCTATTCATCCTGTCTGGGTCCGTCTACCTATTCATCCTGTCTGGGTCCTTTACCCTATTCATCCTGTCTGGGTCCGTCTACCTATTCATCCTGTCTGGGTCCGTCTACCTATTCATCCTGTCTGGGTCCGTCTACCTATTCATCCTGTCTGGGTCCGTCTACCTATTCATCCTGTCTGGGTCCGTCTACCTATTCATCCTGTCTGGGTCCGTCTACCTATTCATCCTGTCTGGGTCCGTCTACCTATTCATCCTGTCTGGGTCCGTCTACCTATTCATCCTGTCTGGGTCCGTCTACCTATTCATCCTGTCTGGGTCCAATCCGGCTTTAAACTTCTTCACAACAGTATCTCGGACCTGCCTGGTGTGTTCCTTGTTCTTCATGATGGTCTCTGCGCTTTTAACGGACCTCTGAGACTATCACAGTGCAGGTGCATTTATACGGAGACTTGATTACACACAGGTGGATTGTCTTTATCATCATTAGTCATTTAGGTCAACATTGGATCATTCAGAGATCCTCACTGAACTTCTGGAGAGAGTTTGCTGCACTGAAAGTAAAGGGGGCTGAATAATTTTGCACGCCCAATTTTTCAGTTTTTGATTTGTTAAAAAGTTTGAAATATAAAATAAATGTCGTTCCACTTCATGATTGTGTCCCACTTGTTGTTGATTCTTCATAAAAAAATACAGTTTTATATCTTTATGTTTGAAGCCTGAAATGTGGCAAAAGGTCGCAAAGTTCAAGGGGCCGAATACTTTCGCAAGGCACTGTATGTTCTCTACGTGGTGCAGTATGTTCTCTACCTGGTGCAGTATGTTCTCTACCTGGTGCAGTATGTTCTCTACCTGGTGCAGTATGTTCTCTACCTGGTGCAGTATGTTCTCTACGTGGTGCAGTATGTTCTCTACGTGGTGCAGTATGTTCTCTACGTGGTGCAGTATGTTCTCTACATGGTGCAGTATTTTCTCTATGTGTAACCAGGCAACAACACATGGTGCAGTATGTTCTCTACGTGGTGCAGTCTGTTCTCTATGTGGTGCAGTATGTTCTCTACGTGGTGCAGTATGTTCTCTATGTGTAACCAGGCAACAACACATGGTGCAGTATGTTCTCTACGTGGTGCAGTATGTTCTCTACGTGGTGCAGTATGTTCTCTCGTGGTGCAGTATGTTCTCTACGTGGTGCAGTATGTTCTCTACGTGGTGCAGTATGTTCTCTACGTGGTGCAGTATGTTCTCTACGTGGTGCAGTATGTTCTCTACGTGGTGCAGTATGTTCTCTACGTGGTGCAGTCTGTTCTCTACGTGGTGCAGTATGTTCTCTCGTGGTGCAGTATGTTCTCTACGTGGTGCAGTATGTTCTCTACGTGGTGCAGTATGTTCTCTACGTGGTGCAGTATGTTCTCTACGTGGTGCAGTATGTTCTCTCGTGGTGCAGTATGTTCTCTACGTGGTGCAGTATGTTCTCTCGTGGTGCAGTCTGTTCTCTACGTGGTGCAGTATGTTCTCTACGTGGTGCAGTATGTTCTCTACGTGGTGCAGTATGTTCTCTACGTGGTGCAGTATGTTCTCTACGTGGTGCAGTATGTTCTCTACGTGGTGCAGTATGTTCTCTACGTGGTGCAGTATGTTCTCTACGTGGTGCAGTATGTTCTCTACGTGGTGCAGTATGTTCTCTATGTGTAACCAGACAACAACACATGGTGCAGTATGTTCTCTACGTGGTGCAGTATGTTCTCTACGTGGTGCAGTATGTTCTCTATGTGTAACCAGACAACACTGCTTTCATCCAGTCAGAGTGACTCTTTTGATGAAGAGTTTGTTTGAGTTTAAGGCCTCATTCACACACACACAGCTGTGTTTGATTGCATCATCACCCCTGTTGAAAGCTGACCAGGGGTGCACAAATTAAACCGTGAAAACACTCCTGATTGGCTTAGATCTGCCTACCGCAATGCTGTGTAGCCAGCCACATAATTAGAGTGCTTCTGGTCTGTGCCACGGGCGGGCGGGTAGGTGGGCGCACACACACGCACACACGCACACACGCACGCAGTCACAGCCTAAATGTGTGAAAACACAGGACCACCTCTCCTCTCCTTATTGACCTCAACAGGACACCTCTCCTTATTGACCTTAACAGGTCATCTCTCCTTCCTCTCCTTATTGACCTCAACAGGACACCTCTCCTTGTTGACCTTAACAGGTCATCTCTCCTTCCTCTCCTTATTGACCTCAACAGGACACCTCTCCTCTCCTTATTGACCTCAACAGGACACCTCTCCTCTCCTTATTGACCATAACAGGACACCTCTCCTCTCCTTATTGACCTCAACAGGACACCTCTCCTCTCCTTATTGACCATAACAGGACACCTCTCCTCTCCTTATTGTCCTCAACAGGACACCTCTCCTCTCCTTATTGACCTCAACAGGACACCTCTCCTCTCCTTATTGACCTCAACAGGACACCTCTCCTTATTGACCTCAACAGGACACCTCTCCTTATTGACCTCAACAGGACACCTCTCCTTATTGACCTCAACAGGACACCTCTCCTTATTGACCTTAACAGGTCATCTCTCCTTCCTCTCCTTATTGACCTCAACAGGACACCTCTCCTCTCCTTATTGACCATAACAGGACACCTCTCCTCTCCTTATTGACCTCAACAGGACACCTCTCCTTATTGACCTTAACAGGTCATCTCTCCTTCCTCTCCTTATTGACCTCAACAGGACACCTCTCCTCTCCTTATTGTCCTCAACAGGACACCTCTCCTCTCCTTATTGACCTCAACAGGACACCTCTCCTCTCCTTATTGACCTCAACAGGACACCTCTCCTTATTGACCTCAACAGGACACCTCTCCTTATTGACCTTAACAGGTCATCTCTCCTTCCTCTCCTTATTGACCTCAACAGGACACCTCTCCTCTGGTTATTGACCTCGACAGGACACCTCTCCTCTGGTTATTGACCTCGACAGGACACCTCTCCTCTGGTTATTGACCTCGACAGGACACCTCTCCTTATTAACAAGCTCTGCGAGGAACTGAACCCAAACAAAGCAGACCAATCAACTACACCAGGGGTCATCAACTAGACCAGGGGTCATCAACTACACCAGGGGTCATCAACTACACCAGGGGTCATCAACTACACCAGGGGTCATCAACTACACCAGGGGTCATCAACTAGACCAGGGGTCATCAACTACACCAGGGGTCATCAACTACACCAGGGGTCATCAACTACACCAGGGGTCATCAACTACACCAGGGGTCATCAACTAGATCCAGGGGTCATCAACTACACCAGGGGTCATCAACTAGATCCAGGGGTCATCAACTACACCAGGGGTCATCAACTAGATCCAGGGGTCATCAACTACACCAGGGGTCACCAACTAGATCCAGGGGTCACCAACTAGATCCAGGGGTCATCAACTACACCAGGGGTCATCAACTACACCAGGGGTCACCAACTAGATCCAGGGGTCATCAACTACACCAGGGGTCATCAACTACACCAGGGGTCACCAACTACACCAGGGGTCATCAACTACACCAGGGGTCATCAACTACACCAGGGGTCATCAACTACACCAGGGGTCATCAACTACACCAGGGTCATCAACTACACCAGGGGTCATCAACTACACCAGGGGTCATCAACTAGATCCAGGGGTCATCAACTACACCGGGGTCATCAACTACACCAGGGGTCATCAACTACACCAGGGGTCATCAACTACACCAGGGGTCATTAACTACACCAGGGTCATCAACTAGGTCCAGGGGTCATTAACTACACCAGGGGTCATCAACTAAGACCAGGGGTCATCAACTAGACCAGGGGTCATCAACTAGACCAGGGGTCATCAACTACACCAGGGGTCATCAACTACACCAGGGGTCATCAACTACACCAGGGGTCATCAACTACACCAGGGGTCATCAACTAGATCCAGGGGTCATCAACTAGATCCAGGGGTCATCAACTAGATCCAGGGGTCACCAACTACACCAGGGGTCATCAACTACACCAGGGGTCATCAACTACACCAGGGGTCATCAACTAGAACAGGGGTCATCAACTACACCAGGGGTCATCAACTACACCAGGGGTCATCAACTACACCAGGGGTCATCAACTACACCAGGGGTCATCAACTAGACCAGGGGTCATCAACTACACCAGGGGTCATCAACTAGATCCAGGGGTCATCAACTACACCAGGGGTCATCAACTAGACCAGGGGTCATCAACTACACCAGGGTCATCAACTAGATCCAGGGGTCATCAACTACACCAGGGGTCATCAACTACACCAGGGGTCATCAACTAGACCAGGGGTCATCAACTACACCAGGGGTCATCAACTACACCAGGGGTCATCAACTAGATCCAGGGGTCATCAACTACACCAGGGGTCATCAACTACACCAGGGGTCATCAACTAGGTCCAGGGGTCACCAACTACACCAGGGTCACCAACTACACCAGGGGTCATCAACTAGATCCAGGGGTCATCAACTACACCAGGGGTCATCAACTACACCAGGGTCATCAACTACACCAGGGGTCATCAACTACACCAGGGTCATCAACTACACCAGGGGTCATCAACTACACCAGGGGTCATCAACTACACCAGGGGTCATCAACTACACCAGGGGTCATCAACTACACCAGGGTCATCAACTACACCAGGGGTCATCAACTACACCAGGGGTCATCAACTACACCAGGGGTCATCAACTACACCAGGGTTCACCAACTACACCAGGGGTCATCAACTACACCAGGGGTCATCAACTACACCAGGGGTCATCAACTACACCAGGGGTCATCAACTACACCAGGGGTCATCAACTACACCAGGGTCATCAACTACACCAGGGGTCATCAACTACACCAGGGGTCAAACTACACCAGGGGTCATCAACTAGATCCAGCCGCGGGTCATTTGTTTACATTTGTATATGATCACATACAGGGCCTTCATAAACCCCCAAATCTGAGGGGGGACAAAGTAGGTGTGGATGGCTGATGGGCGGTCGGGGGGAACAAAGCACGTGTGGATGGCTGGTGGGCGGTCGAGGACAAAGTAGGTGTGGATGGCTGGTGGGCGGTCGAGGACAAAGTAGGTGTGGATGGCTGGTGGGCGGTCTGGGTGGGGACAAAGTAGGTGTGGAGGGCTGGTGGGCGGTCGGGGACAAAGTAGGTGTGGATGGCTGGTGGGCGGTCGAGGACAAAGTAGGTGTGGATGGCTGGTGGGCGGTCTGGGTGGGGACAAAGTAGGTGTGGATGGCTGTTGGGCGGTCTGGGTGGGACAAAGTAGGTGTGGATGGCTGTTGGGCGGTCTGGGTGGGACAAAGTAGGTGTGGATGGCTGTTGGGCGGTCTGGGTGGGACAAAGTAGGTGTGGATGGCTGTTGGGCGGTCGGGGACAAAGTAGGTGTGGATGGCTGGTGGGCGGTCGAGGACAAAGTAGGTGTGGATGGCTGGTGGGCGGTCTGGGTGGGGACAAAGTAGGTGTGGATGGCTGTTGGGCGGTCGAGGACAAAGTAGGTGTGGATGGCTGGTGGGCGGTCTGGGTGGGGACAAAGTAGGTGTGGATGGCTGGTGGGCGGTCGAGGACAAAGTAGGTGTGGATGGCTGGTGGGCGGTCTGGGTGGGGACAAAGTAGGTGTGGATGGCTGTTGGGCGGTCTGGGTGGGACAAAGTAGGTGTGGATGGCTGTTGGGCGGTCTGGGTGGGACAAAGTAGGTGTGGATGGCTGTTGGGCGGTCTGGGTGGGGACAAAGTAGGTGTGGATGGCTGGTGGGCGGTCGGGGGGGAAAGTCACTACTTTTGACCAGAATGACACCCTAATCCCTATGTAGTGCACTACTTTTGACTAGGGGCAGGGCTCTGGTCTAAAGTAGTGCATTTGGGACGTAAACCCAGCGTATGAACACGATGATGCTCGAGCCTCGAGGCGGTCTGTGTCTTTTTTTTCCCTCTACGATAGATGAAACAATCCCGTCCTAATTGGGGCCGCTTATCTTCACAACAAATTACACCGTTACGAAACCAAAAACAACAAAAGAAGACGCAAAACAAAGCCGTCTGTGGGTTGGAGAGAGAGGCGGTTATGGTTTCTGAATCTTCTTCATTAAAATGGGTCTTTAATGTCTCTTTTAATAAAAACAACAACTTGGTAATAATTACAGTGCTGTTGCCTCAGATCAGTTCGGTTGTGGGGGTGCGTCGCAGCTGGCACCCTATTCCCTACATAGTGCACTACTGGCACCCTATTCCCTACATAGTGCACTACTGGCACCCTATTCCCTACATAGTGCACTACTGGCACCCTATTCCCTACATAGTGCACTACTGGCACCCTATTCCCGACTGGTACCCTATTCCCTACTGGTACCCTATTCCCTACATAGTGCACTACTGGCACCCTATTCCCTCCATAGTGCACTACTGGCACCCTATTCCCTACATAGTACACCCTATTCCCTCCATAGTGCACTTCTGGCACCCTATTCCCTACATAGTGCACTACTGGCACACTATTCCCTACATAGTGCACTACTGGCACCCAGTATACTCATTCTGAGAACACTCCTCTACTCCTCTACTCATTCTGAGAACACTCCTCTACTCCTCTACACGAATAGTCATTCTGAGAACACTCCTCTACTCCTCTACTGCTCTACACGAATAGTCATTCTGAGAACACTCCTCTACCCCAATACTCATTCTGAGAACACTCCTCTACTCCTCTACACGAATAGTCATTCTGAGAACACTCCTCTACTCCTCTACCCCAATACTCATTCTGAGAACACTCCTCTACTCCTCTACTCCTCTACCCCAATACTCATTCTGAGAACACTCCTCTACTCCTCTACACGAATAGTCATTCTGAGAACACTCCTCTACTCCTCTACACGAATAGTCATTCTGAGAACACTCCTCTACTCCTCTACCCCAATACTCATTCTGAGAACACTCCTCTACTCCTCTACCCCAATACTCATTCTGAGAACACTCCTCTACTCCTCTACTCATTCTGAGAACACTCCTCTACTCCCTCCACTCCCCCACTCCCCCCCATTCCTCCACTCCCCACTCCCCACTCCCCCATTCCTCCACTCCCCCCACTCCTCCACTCCCCCACTCCCCATTCCTCCACTCCCCATTCCTCCACTCCCCCCACTCCCCACTCCCCCATTCCTCCACTCCTCCACTCACCCATTCCTCCACTCACCCATTCCTCCACTCACCCATTCCTCCACTCACCCATTCCTCCACTCACCCATTCCTCCACTCACCCATTCCTCCACTCCCCACCCTCCACTCCCCATTCCCCCACTCCTCCACTCCCCCATTCCTCCACTCCCCATTCCTCCACTTCATTCCTCCACTCCTCCACCCTCCACTCCCCATTCCCACTCCTCCACTCCCCCATTCCTCCACTCACCCATTCTCCACCTCCACTCCTCCACTCCCCCATTCCTCCACTCCCCCACGCTCCACTTCCCCACGCTCCACTCCCCCACTCCTCCACTCCTCCACTCCTCCACTCACCCCACTCCCCACTCCTCCACTCCCCACTCCTCCACCTCCACTCCTCCCACCCTCCACTCCCCATTCCTCCACTCATCCCACCTCCACTCCCCCACTCCCCACTCCTCCACTCCTCCACTCCCCCACTCCTCCACCACTCCTCCACTCCTCCACTCCCCCCACCCTCCACTCCTCCACTCCCTCCACTCCCCACTCCTCCACTCCTCCACCCCCACTCCTCCACTCCTCCACTCCATTCCTCCACTCCATTCCTCCACTCCTCCACTTCATGTTTGTGAACACGTCATCATTTCATGCATCAATTCTGTTGAAATAGTACTCAGTTATAAAAAGGGTGCTTCGTGACGTTAACTCCATATGTTGACAGGGTTGGAGTGTTTTTTTAAAGAAAGGGGGGTTGTGTTGAGTGGTTTGCGGTGCGGGTTGGTGGTTCACGGGAGCATATTAAGAGTGCAGTGTGAGGTCACACACACACACACACACACACACACACACACACACACACACACACACACACACACACACACACACACACACACAGAGTGGATGAGGAAAACTCTTGAAGTATGGTAATTACAACAATTCCAACCGATGCTGTTGATTCCACACACAGAAAGACAAAACAAAACAACAAGAGGGGAATTAAATCAACAAAAGCCTCCTGAGTTCTCTCTCAACTCGTTAGTTTGATAAGCAGATACAATGTGATCTGGCTGGGGCTATTTCTGAATCATTCCCTTTACAATACAACCAGGATAACTAACAAAACACATTTTTCTTTTTCTCATAAAAAGATGAAGAGTTTTAGAAAAGCAGCGCTAATGAGGGAGAGGGGAGGAAGAGGATGGGGGAGAGGAAGAGGATGGAGGAGAGGAAAAGGATGGAGGAGAGGAGAGGAAGAAGGAAGAGGATGGAGGAGAGGAAGAGGATGGAGGAGAGGGGAGGAAGAGGATGGAGGAGAGGGGAGGAAGAGGATGGAGGAGAGGTGAGGAGAGGAAGAGGATGGAGGAAGAGGATGGAGGAGAGGGGAGGAGAGGAAGAAGGAAGAGGATGGAGGAGAGGGGAGGAGAGGAAGAAGGAAGAGGATGGAGGAGAGGGGAGGAGAGGAAGAGGATGGAGGAGAGGGGGGAGAGGAAGAGGATGGAGGAGAGGGGAGGAGAGGAAGAGGATGGAGGAGAGGGGAGGAGAGGAAGAGGATGGAGGATGGAGGAGGACAGGAAGAGGATGGAGGGAGAGGGAAGAGGATGGAGGAGAGGAAGAGGATGGAGGAGAGGGGAGGAGAGGAAGAGGATGGAAGGAGAGGAAGAGGATGGAGAAGAGGAAGAGGATGGAGGAGAGGAAGAGGATGGAGAAGAGGAAGAGGATGGAGGAGAAGAAGAGGGATGGAGGAGAGGAAGAGGATGGAGGAGAGGAAGAGGATGGAGGAAGAGGAAGAGGATGGAGGAGAGGAAGAGGAGAGGGTGGAGGAGAGGAAGAGGGTGGAGGAGAGGAAGAGGGTGGAGAGGAAGAGGATGTGGAGAGAGGAAGAGGGTGGAGGAGAGGAAGAGGGTGGAGGAGAGGGAAGAGGATGGAGGAGAGGAAGAGGGATGGAGAGGAGGAGAGGATGGAGGAGAGGAAGAGGATGGAGGAGAGGAAGAGGATGGGAGGAGAGGAAGAGGATGGAGGAGAGAGAAGAGGATGGAGGAGAGGAAGAGGGATGGGGAGAAGAGGGGAGGAGAGGAAGAGGATGGAGGAGAGGAAGAGGATGGAAGAGGGAGGAGGAGAGGAAGAGAGGAGGAGAGGAAGAGGATGGAGGAGAGGAAGAGGAGAGGAGGAAGAGGGTGGAGAAGAGGAAGGGGTGGAGGATGAGGAAGAGGATGGGAGGAGGAGGAGGAGGAGAGGAAGAGGATGGAGGAGAGGAAGAGGATGGAGGAGAGGAAGAGGATGGAGGAGAGGAAGAGGATGGAGAAGAGGAAGAGGATGGAGAAGAGGGGAGGAGAGGAAGAGGATGGAGGAGAGGAAGAGGATGGAGGAGAGGAAGAGGATGAGGAGAGGAAGAGGATGGAGGAGAGGAAGAGGATGGAGGAGAGGAAGAGGATGGAGAGGAGAGGGGAGGAGGAGAGGAAGAGGGTGGAGGAGAGGAAGAGGGTGGGAGGAGAGGAAGAGGGTGGAGGAGAGGAAGAGGGTGGAGGAGAAAAGGAAGAGGGTGGAGAGGAGAAGGAAGAGGATGGAGGAGAGGAAGAGGATGGAGGAGAGAGGAAGAGGATGGGAGGAGAGGAAGAGGATGGAGGAGAGGGGAGGAGAGAAGAAGGAAGAGCGTGGAGGAGAGGAAGAGGGTGGAGGAGAGGAAGAGGGTGGAGGAGAGAGAGGGAGGAGAGGAAGAGGATGGAGGAGAGGAAAAGGATGGAGGAGAGGAGAGGAAGAAGGAAGAGGATGGAGGAGAGGAAGAGGATGGAGGAGAGGGAGGGAAGAGGGATGGAGGAGAGGGGAGGAAGAGGATGGAGGAGAGGGGAGAGAGAAGAGGATGGAGGAGAGGGGAGGAGGAGGAAGAGGGATGGAGGAGAGGAAAGGGATGGAGGAGAGGAAGAGGATGGAGAAGAGAGGGGAGGAAAGAGAGGAGAGGAAGAGGATGGAGGAGAGGGGAGGAGAGGGAAGAGGATGGAGGAGAGGAAGAGGATGGAGGAGAGGAAGAGGATGGAGGAGAGGGGAGGAGAGGAAGAGGATGGAGGAGAGGAGGAGGGGGAGGAGAGGAAGAGGATGGAGGAGAGGAAGAGGGTGGAGGGAGAGGGAAGAGGATGGAGGAGAGGAAGAGGATGGAGGAGAGGAAGAGGATGGAGAAGAGGAAGAGGATGGAGAAGAGGGGAGGAGAGGAAGAGGATGGAGGAGAGGAAGAGGATGGAGGGAGAGGAAGAGGATGGAGGAGAGGAAGAGGATGGAGGAGAGGAAGAGGATGGAGGAGAGGAGAGGAAGAGGATGGAGGGAGAGGAAGAGGAGAGGAAGAGGGTGGGAGGAGAGGAAGAGGGTGGAGGAGAGGAAGAGGGTGGAGGAGAGGAAGAGGGTGGAGGAGAGGGAGGAAGGAAGAGGGTGGAGGAGAGGAAGAGGATGGAGGAGAGGAAGAGGATGGAGGAGAGGAGAAGAGGATGGAGGAGAGGGGAGAAGAGGATGGAGGAGAGGGGGGGAGAGGGAAGAAGGAAGAGCGATGGAGGAGAGGAAGAGGGTGGAGGAGAGGAAGAGGCGGAGGAGAGGAGGAGAGGAAAGGATGGAGGGAGGAGAGAGAAAAGGATGGAGGAGAGGAAGAGGAAGGAAGGGGAGGAGGATGGAGAGAGGGAGAAGATGGAGGAGAGGGGAAGAGGATGAGATGGAGGAGAGGGGAGAGGAAGAGGATGGAGAGGAGAGGAGGAGGAAGAGGATGGAGGAGAGGGGAGGAGAGGAAGAAGGGAGGAGAGGGGAGGAGAGGAAGAGGATGGAGAGAAGAAGAGGATGGAGGAGAGGAAGAGGGATGGAGGAGAGGAAGAGGATGGAGGAGGGGGAGAGGAAGAGGATGGAGGAGGAGGGGAGGAGAGGAGGATGGAGGAGAAGAAGAGGATGGAGGAGAGAAGAGGATGGAGGAGAGGAAGAGGATGGAGGAGGAGAGGAAGAGGATGGAGGAGAGGAAGAAGGATGGAGGAGAGGAGGAGAGGAGGGAGAGGAAAAGGATGGAGGAGAGAGGAAGAAGGAAGAGGATGGAGGAGAGGAAGAGGATGGAGGAGAGGAAGAGGATGGAGGAAGAGGAAGAGGATGGAGGAGAGGAAGAGGATGGAGGAGAGGAAGAGGATGGAGGAGAGGAGGAGAGGATGAGGAAGAAGGATGGAGAGAGGAGAGGATGGAAGGAGAGGAGGAGAAAGGATGGAGGAGAGGAAGAGGATGGAGAAGAGGAAGAGGATGGAGGAGAGGAAGAGGATGGAGGAGAGGAAGAGGATGGAGGAGAGGAAGAGGATGGAGGAGAGGGAGAGGATGGAGGAGAGGAAGAGGATGGAGAGAGGGGAGGAGAGGAGGAGAGGAGAGGAAGAGGATGGAGGAGAGGAAAGAGGATGGATGGAGGGAGAGGGGAGAAGGAAGAGGAAGAGGAGAGGAGGAGAGGAAGAGGATGGAGGAGAGGAAGAGGATGGAAGAGGAAGGAGGAGAGGGGAGGAGAGGAAGAGGATGGAGGAGAGGAAGAGGATGGAGGAGAGGGAGAGGATGGAGGAGAGGGAGGAGAGGAAGAGGATGGAGGGGAGGAAAAGGATGGAGGAGAGGGGAGGAAGAAGGAAGAGATGGAGGAGAGAGGGGAGGAAGAGGAGGATGGAGGAGAGGAAGAGGGAAAGGAGAGGAAGAGGATGGAGGAAGGGGAGAGAGGGAGGAGAGGAGGAGAGGAAGAGGATGGAGGAGGAAAGGATGGAGGAGAGGGGAAGAGGATGGAGGGTGAGAGGGGATGGAGGGAGGAAGAGGATGGAGGAGAGGAAGAGGATGGGAGGAGAGGGGAGGAGAGGAAGAGGATGGAGGAGAGAGGGAGGAGAGGAAGAGGATGGAGGAGAGGGGAGGAGAGGAAGAGGATGGAGGAGAGGGGAGGGAGAGAGGAAGAGGATGGAGGAGAGGGGAGGGAGAGGAAGAAGAGGAGGAGAGGAAGAGGATGGAGGAGAGGGGGAGGAGAGAAGAGGAGATGGAGGAGAGGAAAAGGATGGGAGAGGAGAGGGAAAGAGGATGGAGGAGAGGAAGAGGATGGGAGAGGGAGGAAGAGGATGGAGGAGAGGGGAGGAAGAGGATGGAGGAGAGGGGAGGGAGGAGAGGAAGAGGATGGAGGAGAGGGGAGGAGAGGAAGAGGATGGAGGAGAGGAGGAGGGGATGGAGGAGAGGAAAGGGATGGAGGAGAGGGGATGGAGGGATGGAGGAGAGGGGAGGAGAGGAAGAGGATGGAGGAGAGGAAGAGGATGGAGGAGAGGTGAAGAGGATGAGGAGAGGAAGAGGATGGAGGAGAGGGGGAGGAGAGGAAGAGGGTGGAGGAGAGGAAGAGGGGGAGAGGAGGAGAAGAGGATGAGGAGAGGAAGCAGGATGGAGGAGGGAGGAGAGGGAAAGGATGAGGAGAGGAAGGAGGATGGAGGAGGAGGAAGAAGGATGAGAAGAGGAAGGATGGAGGAGAGGGGAGGAAGAGGATGGAGAAGAGGAAGAGGATGGAGGAGAGGGAGGAGATAAGAGGATGGAGGAGAGGAAAAGGATGGAGGATAGGAGAGGAAGAAGGAAGAGGATGGAGGAGAGGAAGAGGATGGAGGAGAGGGGAGGAAGAGGATGGAGGAGAGGGGAGGAGAGAAGAGGAGAGGAAGAGGGGGATGGAGGAGAGGAGGGAGGAGAGGAAGAGGGGAGGAGGAAGAGGGGAGGAGAGGAAGAGGATGGAGGAGAGGAAGAGGATGGAGGAGGAGGATGGAGGAGGGGAAGAAGATGGAGGAGAGGAAGAGGATGGAGGAGAGGGGAGGAGAGAAGAGGGTGGAGGAGAGGAAGAGGGTGGAGGAGAGGAAGAGGGTGGAGGAGAGGAAGAGGGTGGAGGAGAGGAAGAGGGTGGAGGATGGAGGAAGAGGATGGAGGAGAGGAAGGATGGAGAGAGGAAGAGGGTGGAGGAGATGGAGGAGAGGGGAGGGGAAGAGGATGGAGGAGGGGAGGAGAGGAAGAGGATGGAGGAGGGGAGGAGAGGAAGAGGATGGAGGAGAGAGAGGGGAGGAGAGGAAGAGGATGGAGGAGAGGAAGAGGATGGAGGAGAGGAAGAGGATGGAGGAGAGGATGGAGGAGAGGGAAGAGGATGGAGGAGAGGATGGAGGAGAAGAGGAAGAGGATGGAGGAGAGGAAGAG
>NW_026283490.1:0-9744 GCF_023373465.1 Oncorhynchus keta | reverse complement strand
TTGTAGTGTTCAGCTCTCTGTAAAGCCTACTCCTCACCACGCCTGTATGTTTCTCCTAGGCCCCTCTGTTTGTAGTGTTCAGCTCTCTGTAAAGCCCACTCCTACACCACGCCTGTATGTTTCTCCCTAGGCCCTCTGTTTGTAGTGTTCAGCTCTCTGTAAAGCCCACTCCTACACCACGCCTGTATGTTTCTCCTAGGCCCTCTGTTTGTAGTGTTCAGCTCTCTGTAAAGCCCACTCCTACACCACGCCTGTATGTTTCTCCCTAGGCCCTCTGTTTGTAGTGTTCAGCTCTCTGTAAAGCCCACTCCTACACCACGCCTGTATGTTTCTCCCTAGGCCCTCTGTTTGTAGTGTTCAGCTCTCTGTAAAGCCCACTCCTACACCACGCCTGTATGTTTCTCCTAGGCCCTCTGTTTGTAGTGTTCAGCTCTCTGTAAAGCCCACTCCTACACCACGCCTGTATGTTTCTCCCTAGGCCCTCTGTTTGTAGTGTTCAGCTCTCTGTAAAGCCCACTCCTACACCACGCCTGTATGTTTCTCCCTAGGCCCTCTGTTTGTAGTGTTCAGCTCTCTGTAAAGCCCACTCCTACACCACGCCTGTATGTTTCTCCCTAGGCCCTCTGTTTGTAGTGTTCAGCTCTCTGTAAAGCCCACTCCTACACCACGCCTGTATGTTTCTCCTAGGCCCTCTGTTTGTAGTGTTCAGCTCTCTGTAAAGCCCACTCCTACACCACGCCTGTATGTTTCTCCCTAGGCCCTCTGTTTGTAGTGTTTAGCTCTCTGTAAAGCCCACTCCTACACCACGCCTGTATGTTTCTCCTAGGCCCTCTGTTTGTAGTGTTCAGCTCTCTGTAAAGCCCACTCCTACACCACGCCTGTATGTTTCTCCCTAGGCCCTCTGCTTGTCCTCATCATACAGAGGTGGCTTGAATTATTATGCTAATTATCCAGGGAGCTTCAGACATAAGGACTCCACTTCCTTGTGTAAATATTGATGTAAATGTAGTGTACAGCGCTGGCAGAGAACAGGGCTTTGAACACAGTGTGTAAACTACAAGTTATTTCCTGAAGGTCAAGCATTTAGAAGGCTGGAAGTTGTTAACACATTGGAAATGGTAAACAGATCCTCTCTCTCTCGTCTCGCCTCTGCCCCGCCCTCGCCCCCTCTCTCTCACGCCCTCTCTCTCGCGTCTCTCTCTCGCCTTCTCTTCTCCTGGCCTCTCGCTCTCTACTCCCTCTCTCGCCTTCTCTCTCGCTTCTCTCTCTCTCGCCCTTCTCTCTCTCTCTCTCTCTCTTTGGCCTCTCTCTCTCTCTCTCTCTCTCTCGCCCTCTCTCTCTCGCTGCTCTCCGCCCTCTCTCTCTCTTGCTCTCTCTAGCCCTCTCTCTCGCTCTCTCCGCCTGCGCCCTCTCTCTCTCTCGCTCTGCTCTCTCTCGCTCTCTCTCACTCGCCTCCTCTCTCTCTGTCTCTCTTCGCCCTCTCTCTCTCTCTCTCGCCCTCTCTCACCTCTTCTCTCTCTCGCCCTCTCTCTCTCCTCTCTCTCTCGCTCTCTCTCCTCTCGCCTCTCTCTCTCTCTCGCTCTCTCTCTCCCTCTCTCGCCCTCTCTCGCTCTCTTCGCCTCTCTCGCTCTCTCCTCGCCCTCTCTCGTCTGCTCTCTCTCTCTCGCCTCTCTGCTCTCTCTCGCTCTCTCGCTCTCTCTCGCCTCTCTCTCGCCCCTCGCCTCTCTCGCTCTCTCTCTGCCCTCTCGCTCTCTCTCTCAGCTCTCTCTCGCTCTCTCGCCCTCTCGCCTCTCGCCTCTCTCTCTCTCTGCTCTCTCTGCCTCTCTCGCCTCTCTGCTCTCTCCTCGCCTCTGCTCTCGCTCTCTCACGCCTCTCGCCTCCTTCGCTCTTTCTCTGCTTCGCTTCTCTCTTGCCTCTCTCGCCTCTTGCCTTTTCTCGCTCGCTCTCTCTGCGCTCTCTCCCTCTCGCTCTCTTCGCCTCTCTCGCTCTCTCTCTGCCTCTCTCGCCCTCTCTCGCTCTCTCTACGCCCTCTCTCGCCTCTCTCGTCCTCGCTCGCCTCTCGCTCTCTCGCCTCCTCGCCTCTCTCTCTCGCCTCTCTCCCTCTCTCGCCTCTCTCGCCCTCTCGCTCTCTCGCTCTCTCTCTGCTCTCGCCTCTCTGCGCCTGCTCTCTCTCTCTCGCTTCTCGCCTCTCTCTCGCCTCTCTCGCCTCTCGCCTCCTCTCCTCTGCCTCTCTCGCTCTCGCCTCTACTTCGCCTATCGCTCTCCTCTCTCTTCGCCTTCTCTCTGCTCGCTCTGCTCTCTCTGCGCCCTCTCTCGCTCTCTCGCCTCTCTGCTACGCTCTCTCGCTCTCTCTTTCGCCTCTCTCGCCTCCCTCTCTCGCTTCTCGCGCCCTCTCTCGCCTCGCCTCTCTGCCTCTCTTCGCTCTCTCGCCCTCTCTCGCCTCTCTCTCTCCGCCCTCTCTCTCTCTCTGCTCCCTCTCTCGTCTCTGCTCGCTCGCCTCTACTGCCCTCTCTCTGCCTCTTCTCGTCTCGCCTCTCTCTGCCCTCGCTTCTTTCGCTTCGCTTCTTCTTTCGCTTTTCGCTTCTTTCGCTTTCTTTCTTCGCTTTCGCTTCTTCGCTTTCTTCGCTTTCTCTTTCGCTTTCGCTTCTTTCAAGGCTTCTTCTTCGCTTTCGCTTCGCTTTTCGCTTCGCTTTCTTTTTTCGCGCTTTCGCTTTTCTTCGCTTCGCTTCTTTTCGCTTCTTTCGCTTTTCGCTTTCACTTTCTTTTATTTCTTCGCTTTCTTTCGTTTCTTTCGCTTTCGCTTTTCGCTTCTCGCGCTTCTCTTTCGCTTTCTTTCTCGCTTCTTCTCGCTTTCTTCGCTTCTGCCTTTCTTCGCCTTTCTCTCGCTTCTCTCGCTTTCTCGCCTTCTCTCGCCTTTCCGCTTCGCCTCTCTTCGCTTCTCTGCTCCCTGCCTCTTCTCGCCCTCTCGCCTCTCGCCCCTGCCTTCGCCTCGCTCTCGCCCCGCCCTTCTCGCCTTCTCGCTTCTCTCGCTCTCGCTTTCGCTCGCCTCTCGCCTTCGCTTTCGCTTCTCTTCGGCTTTCGCCTTCGCCTCTTTCTTTCTCTTCGCTTCTTCGCTCTTTCTCTTCTCGCTTCTTCGCTCTTCGCTTCTCTTTCTTCTTCTCGCTTCTTCGCTTCTTTCGCTTCTTCTCGCTCGCCTCTCTTCTTTCTTTCGCTTCTCTTCGCTTTCTCTTCGCTCGCTCGCTCTTTCTTTCTTCTTGTTTCTCGCTTTCTTCTTCGCTTCTCGCTTTCTCTTCTTCTTCTTTCTTTCTTTCTTTCTCGCTTCTCTTTTCTTTCTTCTCGCTCTCGCCTCCTCTCTCTCCTCTCCTCTCTCTTCGCCCCCTTCGCCCTTCGCCCCTTCTCGCCTCTCTCTCGCCCCTCTCGGCTTCTTCGCTTCTTCGCCCTCTCGCCCCTCTCACCCTCTCGCCCTCTCTCTCTCGCTCTCTCTCTGTAACTCGCTCCCTTTCTCTCTTTCTCTCAAAACAATTTTAAAGAAAAGACATTCTCACCCTGTTCCCGCTATTCCTGGACTGTTCTCGTCCCAACGTCTGTCTTATCAGCCAACCAGATGAAACCTGACCCGTCTACACTGGAGGTCACTGCTGTCACAGCCCCTCGCGTTAGGCCAGGGAGAGGCTCAGGGCAGCAGGCTATTTCAGGACAGAACCAGATCAGGGCATTTGGGCCATTTTCTCTCTGATTCTTCGTAGTTTTTTATGTGGTTCCAAGCAGCTCATTAAATGATGAGATGAGGAAGCAGGAGAGAGTTGTGTAAACACATCCTAGTTTCTACCCTGAACTCCTGACAGTTTAAGGACATCCCAAATGCCACTCCTATTCCTATATAAACCTATGCACTATACAGGGAATAGGGCTGTAATGTACTCTATAGGGCTGTAGTATAAAGTAGTGCACTATACAGAAATAGGGCTGTAGTATAAAGTAGTACTTTACAGGGAATAGGGCTGTAGTATAACGTTGGTGCACTATACAGGGAATAGGGCTGTAGTGTACTATATAGGGCTGTGGTAAAGTAGTGTTCTATATAGGGAATAGGGTTCTGTTATAAAGTAGTGAACTATATAGAAAATAGGCTCCTAGTATAAAGTAGTGCACTATATAGGAATAGGGCTGTAGTATAAAGTAGTACTCATATAGGAATAGGGCTGTAGTATAAAGTAGTGTTCTATATATAGGGAATAGGGCTGTAGTATAAAGTAGTGCACTAATATAGGGCTGTAGCATAAACCATGCTAGATGCCAGAATGGGCACCATGCTAGATGACAGAATGGGGCACCATGAGATGCCAGAATGGGAACCATGCTAGATGCCAGAATGGGCACCATGCTAGATGCCAGAATGGGCACCATGCTCGATGCCAGAATGGGCACCATGCTAGATGACAGAATGGGCACCATGCTAGATGACAGAATGGGCACCATGCTAGATGACAGAATGGGCACGTGCTAGATGACAGAATGGGCACCGTGCTAGATGACAGAATGGGCACCGTGCTAGATGACAGAATGGGCACCGTGCTCGATGACAGAATGGGCACCGTGCTCGATGACAGAATGGGCACCGTGCTACAAAATGTGAATGCACCGTATGACAGAATGGGCACCGTGCTCGATGACAGAATGGGCACCGTGCTCGATGACAGAATACCTGGGCACCGTGCTCGATGACAGAATGGGCACCGTGCTCGATGACAGAATGAGCACCGTGCTCGATGACAGAATGGGCACCGTGCTCGATGACAGAATGGGCACCGTGCTCGATGACAGAATGGGTGCAGGCACCGTGTTCGATGACAGAATGGGCACCGTGCTCGATGACAGAATGGGCAACGCCTATGACAGAATGGGCACTGTGCTCGATGACAGAATGGGCACCGTGCTCGATGACAGAATGGGCACCGTGCTCGATGACAGAATGGGCACTGCTCGATGACAGAATGGGCACCGTGCTCGAATAAAAAATGCAGCCTGGATGATAGAATGGGCACTGTGCTCGATGACAGAAATGGGCACCGTGCTCGGAGGATAGAATGGGCACCGTGCTCGATGACAGAATGGGCACCGTGCTAGATGACAGAATGGGCACCGTGCTAGATGACAGAATGGGCACCGTGCTAGATGACAGAATGGGCAACGTGCTAGACGACAGAATGGGCACCGTGCTTAGCTCGATTCAGTTAGCTCTTTGTTCGAGAGACTATCAGGCTGTCAATAGACGTTTTGAGTCGCTAGTCCTCATTGCCTTCATTCACCTAATGAGTTTCATCCTTTTTAAAGAGTTTACATTCTACTGTCACGTTCTGCTGAGGGGCGGAGGAGGGCGACGCGTCCCCGAGGGGCGGGAGGAGTGTGCTACCGCGTCCGAGGCGGAGAAGAGGCGAGCGTCCCCGAGGCGGGAGGGAGGGCGACGCGTCCCGGGGCGGAGAGGGCGACCGTCCCGAGGCGGAGGAGGCAGCGTCCCGAGGGGCGGAGGAGGCGCGCGTCCCGAGGGGCGGAGGAGAGGCGGCCGTCCCGAGGGCGGAGGGGCGTACGCGTCCCGAGCGGAGGCGGGAGGGAGGGCGACGCGGCTCCCGAGGGGCGGAAGGGAGGGCGGCAGCGTCCGGCGGAGAGGGCGACGCGTCCCGAGGGCGGAGGAGGGCGACGCGTCCCGAGGCGGCGGAGGGCGGGCGACGCGTCGGGGCGGAGGAGGGCGACGCGTCCCGAGGGCGGAGTGAGGGTTACGTCCCGAGGGCGGAGAGGCGACGCGTCCCGAGGCGGCGCGTCCGAGGGGGCGACGCGTCCCGAGGGGCGGAGGCGGAGCGTCCGAGGCGGAGGAGGGCGCGCGTCCCGAGGGCGTTTTGGGCTTGCCAAACGCTGTAGGCGTGGGATGATGAGGGGGTGAAATTTACATTTACATTTACATTTAAGTCATTTAGCAGACGCTCTTATCCAGAGCGACTTACAAATTAGTGCAAACACCTGTGACACCCAGTGGAACAGCCACTTGCATCTAAATCTTGTTGGGGGGGTGAGAAGGATTACTACCCTTACTTACCTAATTGGAGGCGAGAGAAACCGAATGGCGCTCCCCTCCGTTCGATTGGCCAATGTCAGTCACTCAGGAATGAGATGGATGGCGTCGTCCGAGAGTCTTCTATCGAGCACTTGAACAATATAATGTCTTAGTGATACGTGGCTGGATGATGACGCTCTGCACGTTGTACTCTGTGATTCTCCATGAGTGGATGGATGACACGCTCTGCACGTTGTACTCTGTGGGATTCTCCATGAGTGGATGGATGATGACGCTCTGCACGTTGTACTCTTGCAGATTCTCCATGAGTGGATGGATGATGATGCTCTGCATGTTGTACTCTGTGGATTCTCCATGAGTGGCTGGATGATGACGCTCTGCATGTTGTACTCTGTGGATTCTCCATGAGTGGATGATGACGACGCTCTGCACGTTGTACTCTGTGGATTCTCCATGAGTGGATGGATGATGATGCTCTGCATGTTGTACTCTGTGGATTCTCCATGATGGCTGGATGATGACGTTCTGCATGTTGTACTCTGTGGATTCTCCATGAGTGGCTGGATGATGACGCTCTGCATGTTGACTGTGATTCTCCATGAGTGGCAGGATCAGGCGACAGCTTCTGGAAAAGTTTTTTTTTCATGAATAACTGGTTTGCTGCTTCAAGTTAAGGAAATCTTGTGCTTTTGATCACCTGGTTTTAAATGCTGGGTGACTTCAAACCGTCCACCTGTATTCTACCAACACATCTCCTGTTAAAACCCCAGACCACCTGTATCCTACCAACACATCTCCTGAAGCAAAACTCCAGACCACCTGTATCCTACCAACACATCTCCTGTTAAAACCCCAGACCACCTGTATCCTACCAACACATCTCCTGTTAAAACCCCAGACCACCTGTATCCTACCAACACATCTCCTGTGCCCCTATGGGGCGGTAAAACCCCAGACCACCTGTATCCTACCAACACATCTCCTGTTAAAACTCCAGACCACCTGTATCCTACCAACACATCTCCTGTTAAAACTCCCAGAGACCACCTGTATCCTACCAACACATCTCCTGTTAAAACCCCAGACCACCTGTATCCTACCAACATCTCCTGTGCCCCTATGGGCGGTAAACTCAGACCACCTGTATCCTACCAACACATCTCCTGTTAAAACCCCCCAGACCACCTGTATCCTTACCAACACATCTCTGTTAAAACCCCAGACCACCTGTATCCTACCAACACATCTCCCTGTTAAAACTCCAGACCACCTGTATCCTACCAACACATCTCCTGTTAAACCCCAGACCACCTGTATCCTACCAACACATCTCCTGTTAAAACTCCAGACCACCTGTATCCTACCAACACAGCTCCTGTTAAAACTCCAGACCCCCTGTATCCTACCAACACAGCTCCTGTTAAAACTCCAGACCACCTGTATCCTACCAACATCTCCTGTTAAAACTCCAGACCACCTGTATCCTACCAACACATCTCCCTGTGCCTATGGGCGGTAAAACCCCAGACCACCTGTATCCTACCAACACATCTCCTGTTAAAACTCCAGACCCCTCACGTCTACCAACACATCTCATGTTAAAACTCAGACCCCCTGTATCCTACCAACACATCTCCTGTTAAAACTCCAGACCACCTGTATCCTACCAACACATCTCCTGTTAAAACCCCAGACCACCTGTATCCTACCAACACATCTCCTGTTAAATCCAGACCACCTCTGTATCCTACCAACACATCTCCTATAAAACTCCAGACCACCTGTATCCTACCAACACATCTCCTGTTAAAACCCCAGACCACCTGTATCCTACCAACACATCTCCTGTGCCCCATGGGCGGTAAACTCAGACCACCTGTATCCTACAACACATCTCCTGTTAAAATCCCCAGACCCTCGTCACCAACACATCTCCTGTTAAAATCCCCAGACCACCTGTATCCTACCAACACATCTCCTGTTAAACCTCCCAGACCACCTGTATCCTAACAATACCAACACATCTCCTGTTAAAAAACCCCAGACCACCTGTATCCTACCAACACATCTCCTAAAACCCCAGACCACCTGTATCCTACCAACACATCTCCTGTTAAACCCCAGACCACCTGTATCCTACCAACACATCTCCTGTTAAAACCCCAGGACCACCTGTATCCTACCAACACATCTCCTGTTAAGACCCCAGACCACCTGTATCCTACCAACACATCTCCTGTTAAAACTCCAGACCACCTGTATCCTACCAACACATCTCCTGTTAAAACCCCAGACCACCTGTATCCTACCAACACATCTCCTGTTAAACTCCAGACCACCTGTATCCTACCAACACAGCTCCTGTTAAAACTCCAGACCCCTGTATCCTACCAACACAGCTCCTGTTAAAACTCCAGACCACCTGTATCCTACCAACACATCTCCTGTTAAAGCTCCAGACCACCTGTATCCTACCAACACATCTCCTGTGCCCTATGGAGCGGTAAAACCCCAGACCACCTGTATCCTGACCAACACATCTCCTGTTAAGACTCCAGACCCCCTCCACGTCTACCAGCACATCTCATGTTAAAACTCCAGACCCCCTGTATCCTACCAACACATCTCGTGTTAAAACTCCAGACCACCTGTATCCTACCAACACATCTCCTGTTAAAACCCCAGACCACCTGTATCCTACCAACACATCTCCTGTTAAAACTCCAGACCACCTGTATCCTACCAACACATCTCCTGTTAAAACCCCAGACCACCTGTATCCTACCAACACATCTCCTGTTAAAACTCCAGACCACCTGTATCCTACCAACACATCTCCTGTGCCCTATGGGCGGTAAAACTCAGACCACCTGTATCCTACCAACACATCTCCTGTTAAAACCCCAGACCACCTGTATCCTACCAACACATCTCCTGTTAAACCCCAGACCACCTGTATCCTACCAACACATCTCCTGTTAAAACTCCAGACCCCTGTATCCTACCAACACATCTCCTGTTGAAACTCCAGACCCCCTGTATCCTACCAACACATCTCCTGTTAAAACCCCAGACCACCTGTATCCTACCAACACATCTCCTGTTAAAACCCCAGACCACCTGTATCCTACCAGCACATCTCCTGTTAAAACTCCAGACCACCTGTATCCTACCAACACATCTCCTGTTAAACCCCAGACCACCTGTATCCTACCAACACATCTCCTGTTAAAACCCCAGACCACCTGTATCCTACCAACACATCTCCTGTTAAAACTCCAGACCACCTGTATCCTACCAACACATCTCCTGTTAAAACCCCAGACCACCTGTATCCTACCAACACATCTCCTGTTAAAACTCCAGACCACCTGTATCCTGCCAACACATCTCCTGTGCCCCTATGGGCGGTAAAACTCCAGACCACCTGTATCCTACCAACAGAAACGCTCTCAGGGCACTCCCTCGTCCTCCCTTCGGCCAATCTTACCGTGACTCCATTCTCCTGCTTCCTGTTTACAAACAAAAGCTTCAACAGGACGTACCAGTGACGCACTCCAAT
The DNA here is from genome assembly GCF_023373465.1 of Oncorhynchus keta. Taxonomy (NCBI): domain Eukaryota; kingdom Metazoa; phylum Chordata; class Actinopteri; order Salmoniformes; family Salmonidae; genus Oncorhynchus; species Oncorhynchus keta. The sequence goes on along the minus strand of NW_026283490.1, from coordinate 112 downwards.
ACAGAGTGGTCCCACAAAGCCGACCCGCTTACAATGAGCGAGACACATGCAAGAAGTCTCCGACCTCCGAGTCTTCAAACCTGTAGAAAGGCAGTATAGGAGGAAAAAGGCA
>NW_026283489.1:0-4187 GCF_023373465.1 Oncorhynchus keta | reverse complement strand
TGTGATCTTAAATCTGTGTCTTCACATGTACTCCATCTTCCCTCCATACTGGCTCGGTTGGTTCCATTGGAGAGAACAAATCAGGGACTTATATGATGTGACCATGCAAGGTGTGTGCTTCTACTTCCTGTGTGTGTGTGTGTGTGCGTGTGTGTGTGTGTGTGTGTGTGTGTGTGTGTGTGTGTGTGTGTGTGTGTGTGTGTGTGTGTGTGTGTGTGTGTGTGTGCGTGTGTGTGTGTGCGTGTGCGTGTGTGTGTGTGCATGCATAAATAAACAGGAACATGTTCTGATTCAAAAGCAGTGAAGCCAGGTCCTTGTCAGTGCTCTGTTCCCCAGCCAGGTTCTTGTCATTGCTCCACAGTTCACTATATATCATTTCCAGGTCATTTGTGATTCTGTGCCTGGGAGATTGGCCTCACTTTATCTCAGCCTGACTGCTCTGCATTCCCCAGTGTGAAAAAGTAGGGTCTGCGTCTCCAATGGCATCCTATTCCCTACGTTTGACCAGCGCCCGAGAGCACTATGTAGGTGAATAGTGTGCCATTTTAGATACTGACTAGGTTTCAGTTCAGGCGAAGAGCTCTTTCCACCGCGTCCTCTCCCTTAAGGGTGTTTACCTACTAGGTTGGGTTTGCTCCTAGCAGAACTCAGTCAGGCCAAGTGAATGTTTGTGCCTCGCTTACGCCCCTTAAAAACACTGTCGCTTAAAAACAAGTTAAAAGCAGCAATAGTACTGTTTGTCCCTCTTGAGACGCCATAGCCAGTATACACTTCCTCAAAATAGTTACATCAAACTAAGATGTTTGGCAGTATTTCTCAAGTGAATTTTTTTCTCATGAAAATGATTCTTCCATTGTTGAATGACAATAAAACACTTGATTGAAGAATCCCTACGGTTGACCAATCACTGATGAAGGGCGTAGACTGTTTCAGATGGAAACTTGTCAAACGGCTTTACTCCTCCTCCCCTGTTCCTTACCCTCCTCCCCTGTTCATTACCCTCCTCCCCTGTTCCCTTACCCTCCTCCCCTGTTCATTACCCTCCTCCCCTGTTCCTTACCCTCCTCCCCTGTTCATTACCCTCCTCCCCCCTGTTCATTACCCTCCTCCCCTGTTCATTACCCTCCTCTCCACCTGTTCATTACCCTCCTCCTCCTGTTCATTACCCTCCTCCCCTGTTCCTTACCCTCCTCCTCCTGTTCATTACCCTCCTCCCCCTGTTCCTTACCCTCCTCCCCCTGTTCATTACCCTCCTCCCCTGTTCATTACCCTCCTCCGCTGTTCCATTACCCTCCTCCACCTGTTCATTACCCTCCTCCCCTGTTCATTACCCTCCTCCCCTGTTCATTACCCTCCTCCCCCTGTTCATTACCCTCCTCCCCTGTTCATTACCCTCACTCCCCTGTTCATTACCCTCCTCCCCTGTTCATTACCCTCCTCCCCTGTTCGTTACCCTCCTCCCCCTGTTCCTTACCCTCCTCCCCATGTTCATTACCCTCCTCCCTCTGTTCACTTACTCCTCCTCCATCTCCTGTTCCTTACCCTCTCCCCCTGTTCATTACCCTCCTCTCCCCTGTTCATTACTCCTTCCTCTCCCTGTTCCTTACCCTCTCCTCCCCTGTTCATGACCCTCCTCCACCTGTTCATTGCCCTCCTCCCCTGTTCATTACCCTCCTCCCCTGTTCGTTACCCTCCTCCACCTGTTCCTTACCCTCCTCCCCTGTTCATTACCCTCCTCCCCCTGTTCATTGCCCTCCTCCACCTGTTCCTTACCCTCCTCCCCTCTGTTCATGCCCTCCTCCCCTGTTCCTTACTCCTCCACTCACCCTGTTCATTACCCTCCTCCACCTGTTCCTTACCCTCCTCCCCTGTTCATTACCCTCCTCCACCTGTTCCTACCCTCCTCCCCTGTTCATTACCCTCCTCCACCTGTTCCTTACCCTCCTCCCCTGTTCATTACCCTCCTCCACCTGTTCCTTACCCTCCTCCCCCTGTTCATTACCCTCCTCCACCTGTTCCTTACCCTCCTCCCCTGTTCATTACCCTCCTCCACCTGTTCCTTACCCTCCTCCTCCTGTTCATTACCCTCCTCCCCTGTTCATTAACCTCCTCCCCCTGTTCATTACCCTCCTCCCCTGTTCATTACCCTCCTCCCCTGTTCATTACCCTCCTCCCCTGTTCATTACCCTCCTCCCTTGTTCCTTACCCTCCTCCCACTGTTCATTACCCTCCTCCCCTGTTCCTCTACCCTCCTCCCCTGTTCATTACCCTCCTCTCCACCTGTTCCTTACCCTCCTCCTCCTTTTCATTACCCTCCTCCCCTGTTCATTACCCTCCTCCCCTGTTCATTACCTCCTCTCCCTGTCCATTACCCCTCCCTGTCCCTTACCCTCTCCATTACCACTCTCCCCTGTCCATTACCCCTCTCCCCTGTCCATTACCCCTCTCCCCTATGCCTTACTCCCCTCCTCCATTACCCCTCCCCTGTCCCTTGCCCCTCTCTATTACCTCCTCCTCCCCTGTCCATTACCCTCTCCCCCTATGCCTTGCCCCCTCTCTATTACCCCTCTCCCCCTGTCCATTACCCCTCTCCCTGTCCTTTACCCCTCCTCCCTCCTTTCCCTACTTCAAACAATGTTTTCTCAGTGTGGAGGACAGGAGGACAGGAGGACAGGAGCTGCACAGACAGGAAAATAAGAGAAAGAGGAGAGAAGCCCAGGCTTTATGTCAGAGAGGAGAGAAGCCCAGGCTTTATGTCAGAGAGGAGAGAAGCCCAGGCTTTATGTCAGAGAGGAGAGAAGCCCAGGCTTTATGTCACAGAAGAGAGAAGCCCAGGCTTTATGTCACAGAGGAGAGAATCCCAGGCTTTATGTCAGAGAGGAGAGAAGCCCAGGCTTTATGTCAGCGAGGGGAGAAGCCCAGGCTTTATGTCAGAGAGGGGAGAAGCCCAGGCTTTATGTCAGAGAGGAGAGAAGCCCAGGCTTTATGTCACAGAGGGGAGAAGCCCAGGCTTTATGTCAGAGAGGAGAGAAGCCCAGGCTTTATGTCACAGAGGAGAGAAGCCCAGGCTTTATGTCACAGATGAGAGAAGCCCAGGCTTTATGTCAGAGAGGAGAAGCCCAGGCTTTATGTCAGAGAGGAGAGAAGCCCGCCCAGGGGCGGCAGCGTAGCCTAGTGGTTAGAGCGTTGGACTAGTAACCGGAAGGTTGCGAGTTCAAACCCCCGAGCTGACAAGGTACAAATCTGTCGTTCTGTCCCTGAACAGGCAGTTAACCCACTGTTCCCAGGCCGTCAATGAAAATAAGAATATGTTCTTAACTGACTTGCCAGAGAAGAGAGAAGCCCAGGCTTTATGTCAGCGAGGGGAGAAGCCCAGGCTTTATGTCAGAGAGGAGAGAAGCCCAGGCTTTATGTCAGAGAGGAGAGAAGCCCAGGCTTTATATCAGAGAGGAGAGAAGCCCAGGATTTATGTCACAGAGGGGAGAAGCCCAGGCTTTATGTCAGAGAGGAGAGAATCCCAGGCTTTATGTCAGAGAGGAGAGAAGCCCAGGCTTTATGTCAGAGAGGAGAGAAGCCCAGGCTTTATGTCAGAGAGAGAGAATCCCAGGCTTTATGTCAGAGAGGAGAGAAGCCCAGGCTTTATGTCAGAGAGGAGAGAAGCCCAGGCTTTATGTCAGAGAGGAGAAGCCCAGGCTTATGTCAGGAGGAGAAGCCCAGGCTTTATGTCAGAGAGGAGAGAAGCCCAGGCTTTATATCAGAGAGGAGAGAAGCCCAGGCTTTATGTCAGAGCGGGGAGAAGCCCAGGCTTTATGTCAGAGAGGAGAGAATCCAGGCTTTATGTCAGAGAGGAGAGAAGCCCAGGCTTTATGTCAGAGAGGAGAGAAGCCCAGGCTTTATGTCAGAGAGAGAGAAGCCCAGGCTTTATGTCAGAGAGGAGAGAAGCCCAGGCTTTATGTCACAGAGAGAGAGCTCCAGGCTTTATGTCAGAGAGGAGAGAAGCCCAGGCTTTATGTCAGAGAGGGGAGAAGCCCAGGCTTTATGTCACAGAGGAGAGAAGCCCCGCCCAGGGCGTATGCGCAGCCTAGTGGTTAGAGCCGTTGGACTAGTAACCGAAGGTTGCGAGTTCAAACCCCGAGCTGACAAGGTGCAAATCTGTCGCTCTGTCCCTGAACAGGCAGTTAACCCAC
>NW_026283488.1:10000-16152 GCF_023373465.1 Oncorhynchus keta | reverse complement strand
GGAACCAGGCTATGAGGGGTGGCCAGTCCTCTTCTGGCTGTCGAGCCGGAATTGTGGTCCTGGAGAGGAACCAGGCTATGAGGGTTGGGCCAGTCCTCTTCTGGCTGTACTGGGTAGAGAGGAACCAGAGGCTAGCTGAGGGTTGGCCAGTCCTCTTCTGGCTGTACTGGGTAGAGAGGAACCAGGCTATGAGGGGTGGCCAGTCCTCTTCTGGCGTACTCGGGTGGAGAGGAACCAGGCCTATGAGGGGTGGCCAGTCCTCTTCTGGCTGTACTGGGTAGAGAGGAACCAGGCTATGAGGGGTGGCCAGTCCTCTTCTGGCTGTACTGGGTAGAGAGGAACCAGGCTATGAGGGTGGCCAGTCCTCTTCTGGCTGTGCCAAGTGGAGAGGAACCAGGCTATGAGGGGTGGCCAGTCCTCTTCTGGCTGTACCGTGGGCTAGAGAGGAACCAGGCTATGAGGGGTGGCCAGTCCTCTTCTGGCTGTACTGGGTTGAGAGGAACCAGGCTATGAGGGTTGGCCAGTCCTCTTCTGGCTGTACTGGGTAGAGAGGAACCAGGCTCTGAGGGGTGGCCAGTCCTCTTCTGGCTGTACTGGGTTGAGAGGAACCAGGCTCTGAGGGGTGGCCAGTCCTCTTCTGGCTGTACTGGGTAGAGAGGAACCAGGCTCTGAGGGGTGGCCAGTCCTCTTCTGGCTGTACTGGGTTGAGAGGAACCAGGCTCTGAGGGGTGGCCAGTCCTCTTCTGGCTGTACTGGGTAGAGAGGAACCAGGCTCTGAGGGGTGGCCAGTCCTCTTCTGGCTGTACTGGGTAGAGAGGAACCAGGCTCTGAGGGGTGGCCAGTCCTCTTCTGGCTGTACTGGGTAGAGAGGAACCAGGCTCTGAGGGGTGGCCAGTCCTCTTCTGGACTGTACTGGGTTGAGAGGAACCAGGCTATGAGGGGTTGGCCAGTCCTCTTCTGGCTGTACTGGTAGAGAGGAACCAGGCTCTGAGGGGTGGCCAGTCCTCTTCTGGCTGTACTGGGTTGAGAGGAACCAGGCTCTGAGGGGTGGCCAGTCCTCTTCTGGCTGTACTGGGTAGAGAGGAACCAGGCTCTGAGGGGTGGCCAGTCCTCTTCTGGCTGTACTGGGTAGAGAGGAACCAGGCTCTGAGGGGTGGCCAGTCCTCTTCTGGCTGTACTGGGTTGAGAGGAACCAGGCTCTGAGGGGTGGCCAGTCCTCTTCTGGCTGTACTGGGTAGAGAGGAACCAGGCTCTGAGGGGTGGCCAGTCCTCTTCTGGCTGTACTGGGTAGAGAGGAACCAGGCTCTGAGGGGTGGCCAGTCCTCTTCTGGCTGTACTGGGTAGAGAGGAACCAGGCTCTGAGGGGTGGCCAGTCCTCTTCTGGCTGTACTGGGTAGAGAGGAACCAGGCTCTGAGGGGTGGCCAGTCCTCTTCTGGCTGTACTGGGTAGAGAGAACCGAGGCTATGGGGTGACCAGTCCTCTTCTGTTCGATCAATTTGACTTTTCTCTAATCTCTGATCACCAACGTTTACTAAGAGCTGTGTTGTCAGCTCTGCTTGCTTTCACCTACATCTGTAAATATTGAAATACTGAACTGAAACACGAAGCCTTTAGAAAGACATTTTGATGAAGCTTGAAATGGCCGTCAAGAGGTGTCAAAGGTCAGGATCAGGAAAATACATTTAGAAAATTATTTTATCGTTTTTCAGCATCATGATTTACGAAGCGCTATGAAGCTAATTCTGACCTGTGGTGGTTAGGAGCTAAGAAAAACACCCGCACACACACACACACACACACACACACACACACACACACACACACACACACACACACACACACACACACACACACACACACACACACACGCAGGATTTAATTTAACATGAACCAACAAGATATATAAATTAGGAATAAACATATTTTCTAGTGTTTGTAACATGTTAGTTAAATCTCATGCCGTTTCATCTTCACATAGATAAATAAGTCTACCAGCTCCGTCCCAAGCGGCACCCTATTCCCTACACAGTGCCTCTTTCCCCATAGGGGTCTGGTCAAAAGGAGTGCACTACACAGGGAACAGGGTCTTTCCCAAGGTCTAGCTGGACTGATGAGTAGTTTAATTATTCCCCATTCAAATGAATGAATGTGAGTATTAGATGTAACCCCAGAGGCTGAGATATCTAACGTGGGAGTAGAGCGTTCCTGGAGAGAGGAGGAGGAGGGAATAGGAGATGAGGAGAGGCTGAGATATCTGACGGGAGTAGAGCGTTTGCCTGTAGTGAGGAGGAGGAGGAGGAGGAGGAGATGAGGAGATGAGAGAGCTGAGATATTAACGTGGTAGTAGAGCGTTCTGCTCTGTAGGAGGAGGAGGAGGAGGAGGAGGAGGAGGGGAGATAGAGGAGATGAGGAGAGGCTGAGATATCTAGTGGTAGTAGAGCGTTCCTGCTCTGTAGTAGGAGGAGGAGGAGGAGGAGGAGGAGGAGGAGGAGATAGAGGAGATGAGGAGAGCTGAGATATCTAACGTGGGAGTAGAGCGTTCCTGCTCTGTAGTAGTAGGAGGAGGAGGAGGGGAGATAGAGGAGATGAGGAGAGGCTGAGATATCTAACGTGGGAGTAGAGTGTTCTTGCTCTGTAGTAGTGAGGAGTGAGGAGGAGGAGGAGGAGGAGGAGGAAGATAGAGGAGGAGGAGGAGGAGGAGGAGGAGGAGGGAGATAGAGGAGATGAGGAGAGGCTGAGATATCTAACGTGGTAGTAGAGCGTTCCTGCTCTGTAGTAGTAAGGGGAGGAGGAGGAGGAGGAGGAGGAGGAGATGAGGAGATGAGGAGAGGCTGAGATATCTAACGTGAGAGTAGAGCCGTTCCTGCTCTGGAGGAGGAGGAGGAGGAGGAGGAGGAGGAGGAGGAGATAGAGGAGATGAGGAGAGGCTGAGATATCTAACGTGGAAGTAGAGCGTTCCTGCTCTGTAGTAGGAGGAGGAGGAGGAGGAGGAGGAGGAGGAGGAGTAGGAGGAGGAGGAGGAGGAGGGAGATAGAGGAGATGAGGAGAGGCTGAGATATCTAACGTGGTAGTAGAGCGTTCCTGCTCGTGATAGTAGAGAGTAGAGGAGGAGGAGGAGGAGATAGAGGAGATGAGGAGAGGCTGAGATATCTAACGTGGTAGTAGAGCGTTCCTGCTCTGTAGTAGTAGTAGTGAGTGAGGAGGAGGAGGAGGAGGAGGAGATAGAGGAGATGAGGAGAGGCTGAGATATCTAACATGGTAGTAGAGCGTTCCTGCTCTGTAGTAGTAGAGGAGGAGGAGGAGGAGGAGGAGGAGGAGTAGGAGGAGGAGGAGGAGGAGGAGGAGATAGAGGAGATGAGGAGAGGCTGAGATATCTAACGTGGTAGTAGAGCGTTCCTGCTCTGTAGTGAGGAGGAGGAGGAGGAGGATGAGATGAGGAGATGAGGGAGGCTGAGATATCTGACATGGTAGTAGAGCGTTCCTGCTCTGTAGTAGTAGGAGTGAGCGAGGAGGAGGAGGAGGAGGAGGAGGAGATAGAGGAGATGAGGAGAGGCTGAGATATCTCAACATGGTAGTAGAGCGTTCTCCTGCTCTGTGAGTAGCGAAGGAAGGAAGGAGGAGGAGGAGGAGGAGGAGGAGGGGAGATAGAGAGATGAGGAGAGGCTGAGATATCTAACGTAGTAGTAGAGCGTTCCTGCTCTGTAGTAGTAGTGAGGAGGAAGGAGGAAGGAAGGAAGGAAGGAGAGAGATAGAGGAGATGAGGAGAGGCTGAGATATCTAACGTGGAGTAGAGCGTTCCTGCTCTGTAGTAGTAGTAGTAGGAGGAGGAGGAGGAGGAGGAGGAGGAGGGGAGATAGAGGAGATAGGAGAGGCTGAGATATCTAACGTGGGAGTAGAGCGTTCCTGCTCTGTAGGAGGAGGAGGAGGAGGAGGAGGAGGAGGAGATAGAGGAGATGAGGAGAGGCTGAGATATCTAACGTGGGAGTAGAGCGTTCCTGCTCTGTAGTAGTAGAGTAGTAGTAGGAGGAGGAGGAGGAGGAGGAGGAGGAGGAGGAGGAGGAGATAGAGGAGATGAGGAGATGCTGAGATATCTAACGTGGTAGTAGAGCGTTCCTGCTCTGCAGTAGTAGGAGGATGAGGAGGAGGAGGAAGGAAGAGGAGGAGGAGAGATAGAGGAGATGAGGAGAGGCTGAGATATCTAACGTGGGAGTAGAGCGTTCCTGCTCTGTAGAGGAGGAGGAGGAGGAGGAGGAGGAGGAGATGGAGGAGATGAGGAAGAGGCTGAGATATCTAACGTGGAGCAGAGCCGTTCCTGCTCTGTAGTAGTAGTGAAGTAGTGTAGTAGGAGGAGGAGGAGGAGGAGGAGGAGGAGGAGGAGGAGGAGAATAGAGGAGATGAGGAGAGGCTGAGATATCTAACGTGGTAGTAGAGCGTTCCTGCTCTGTAGGTAGGAATGAGGAGGAGGAGGAGATAGAGGAGATGAGGAGAGGCTGAGATATCTAACGTGGTAGTAGAGCGTTCCTGCTCTGTAGTAGTAGTGAGTAGGAGGAGGAGGAGGAGGAGGAGATAGAGGAGATGAGGAGAGGCTGAGATATCTTAACGTGGTAGTAGAGCGTTCCTGCTCTGTAGTAGGAGGAGGAGGAGGAGGAGGAGGAGGAGGATGGGAGATAGAGGAGATGAGGAGAGGCTGAGATATCTAACATGGGAGTAGAGCGTTCCTGCTCTGTAGTAGTAGTAGGAGGAGGAGGAGGAGGAGGAGGAGGAGAGAGGAGAGGAGATAGAGGAGATGAGGAGAGGCTGAGATATCTAACATGGGAGTAGAGCGTTCCTGCTCTGTAGTAGTAGTAGGAGGAGGGAGGAGGAGGAGGAGGAGGAGGAGGAGATAGAGGAGATAAGAGAGGCTGAGATATCTGACGTGGAGTAGAGTTCCCGCTCTGTAGGAGGAAGGAGAGGATGAGGAGGAGGAGATGGAGGGAGATGAGGAGAGGCTGAGATATCTAACGTGGGAGTAGAGCGTTCCTGCTCTGTAGTAGTAGTAGTAGATAGGAAGGAGGAGGAGGAGGAGGAGGAGGAGGAGGAGGAGGGAGATAGAGGAGATGAGGAGATGCTGAGATATCTAACATGGTAGTAGAGCGTTCCTGCTCTGTAGTAGTAGGAGGAGGAGGAGGAGAGGAGGAGGATGAGGAGAGGGAGATAGAGGAGATGAGGAGAGGCTGAGATATCTAACGTGGAGTAGAGCGTTCCTGCTCTGTAGTAGGAGGAGGAGGAGGAGGAGGAGGAGGAGGAGGAGGAGGAGATGGAGGAGATGAGGAGAGGCTGAGATATCTAACGTGGGAGTAGAGCGTTCCTGCTCTGTAGTAGTAGTGAGAGTAGGAGGAGGAGGAGGAGGAGGAGGAAGAGGAGGAGGAGGAGGAGAATAGAGGAGATGAGGAGAGGCTGAGATATCTGAACATGGTAGTAGAGCGTTCCTGCTCTGTAGTAGGAGGAGGAGGAGGAGGAGGAGGAGGAGATAGAGGAGATGAGGAGAGGCTGAGATATCTAACGTGGTAGCAGAGCGTTCCTGCTCTGTAGTAGTAGTAGTGAGGAGAGAGGAGGAGGGAGGAGAGGAGGAGGAGATGAGGAAGAGGCTGAGATATCTAACGTGGGAGTAGAGTGTTCCTGCTCTGTAGTAGTAGGAGGAGGAGGAGGAGGAGGAGGAAGGAGGGGAGATAGAGGAGATAAGGAGAGGCTGAGATATCTAACATGGTAGTAGAGCGTTCCTGCTCTGTAGTAGTAGGAGGAGGAGGAGGAGGAGGAGGAGGAGGAGGAGGAGGAGGAGGAGGAGGAGGAGGAGGGAGATAGAGGAGATGAGGAGAGGCTGAGATATCTAACGTGGTAGTAGAGCGTTCCTGCTCTGTAGGTAGGAGGAGAGGAGGAGGAGGAGGAGGAGGAGGAGGAGGAGGAGGAGAGGAGATAGAGGAGATGAGGAGAGGCTGAGATATCTAACGTGGAGTAGAGCGTTCCTGCTCTGTAGTAGTAGTAGTAGTAGTAGTAGGAGGAGGAGGAGGAGGAGGAGGAGGGAGATAGAGGAGATGAGGAGAGGCTGAGATATCTAACGTGGTAGTAGAGCGTTCCTGCTCTGTAGTAGTGAGGAAGGAGGAAGGAGGAGGGG
>NW_026283488.1:0-7500 GCF_023373465.1 Oncorhynchus keta | reverse complement strand
ATGGAGATAGATGGACGAGGACATACCGGATATCCAACGGAGCAGAGCCGCCCTGCTCCCGCAGCAGCAGCAGCAGCAGCAGGACGATGAGCGATGATATACGATGAGCGACATTTATTTATATACCGAGATATCCAACCGGAGCAGAGTGTCCCGCTCCAGCAGCAGGATATGACAGCAGCAGCAGCAGCAGGATATGATGATGATGATGATGATGATGATGATGATGAGCGATGATAAGACGATGATATACGACATATCAACGTGAGAGTAGAGCGTCCTGCTCTGTAGAGGAGGGATGATGATGATATGATGGAGGAGGAGGAGGAGGATTATAGATATAGAGAGGCTGAGATATCTAACGTGGAGAGTAGAGCCGTCTCTACCTGCAGCAGCAGATGAGGAGGAGGAGGATGAGGATGATATGAGGAGGATGATGATGAGGAGGGAGATAGATGAGATGAGGAGGCCGAGATATCTAACGTGAGTGGCAGAGCCGTTCCGGCTCTGTAGTAGCAGATAGTAGTGAGGAGGAGGAGGAGGAGGAGGAGGAGGAGGAGGAGGAGGAGGAGATAGAGGAGATGAGGAGAGGCTGAGATATCTAACGGGAGAGATGCCCCCTGCCCTGGCAGTAGTAGCAGTAGTGAGTAGAGAGTGATATATATATGATGAGAGGAGATAGAGGATGAGGAGAGGCTGAGATATCCAACGTGGTAGCAGAGCCGTCCCTGCTCTGTAGTAGTAGGAGGAGGAGGAGGAGGAGGAGGAGGAGGAGGAGGAGGAGATAGAGGAGATGAGGAGAGGCTGAGATATCTAACGTGGTAGTAGAGCGTTCCTGCTCTGTAGTAGGAGGAGGGAGGAGGAGGAGGGAGGAGATAGAGGAGATGAGGAGAGGCTGAGATATCTAACGTGGTAGTAGAGCGTTCCTGCTCTGTAGTAGGAGGAGGAGGAGGAGGAGGAGGGGAGATAGAGGAGATGAGGAGAGGCTGAGATATCTAACGTGGTAGTAGAGCGTTCCTGCTCTGTAGTAGTAGGAGGAGGAGGAGGAGGAGGAGGAGGAGGGGAGATAGAGGAGATGAGGAGAGGCTGAGATATCTAACGTGGTAGTAGAGCGTTCCTGCTCTGTAGCAGGAGGAGGAGGAGGAGGAGGAGGGGGAGATAGAGGAGATGAGGAGAGGCTGAGATATCTAACGTGGTAGTAGAGCGTTCCTGCTCTGTAGTAGGAGGAGGAGGAGGAGGAGGAGGAGGAGGAGGAGGAGAGATAGAGGATGAGGAGAGGCTGAGATATCTAACGTGGGAGTAGAGCGTTCCTGCTCTGTAGTAGTAGTAGGAGGAGGAGGAGGAGGAGGAGGAGGAGGAGGAGGAGGAGGAGGAGGAGAGATAGAGGAGATGAGGAGAGGCTGAGATATCTAACGTGGAGTAGAGCGTTCCTGCTCTGGTAGGTAGTAGTAGTAGGAGGAGGAGGAGGAGGAGGAGGAGATAGAGGAGATGAGGAGAGGCTGAGATATCTAACGTGGGAGTAGAGCGTTCCTGCTCTGTGGTAGTAGTAGGAGGAGGAGGAGGAGGAGGAGGAGGAGGAGGAGGAACACAGTATCATCTACAATAACAGTCATTAATCACCTGTAAATCAGACATAAGCAGCCACCTCTAATTCCCCTGTTGTTCCATCAATCTGGAAATTGAATTTGGGCAGGAATTTAGAGAGGAGAGAGAGAGAGAGGGCTTTTCATATTGAACTCACTATCTTAAGAGTGAGTCAATTGATGAAGTAGCCCCACTGAGCTAGATGCATGTGTGGAGCAAGTGGAAGTCATCTCCTCAACCCTGCCTTTCCCTTCTATCACCCTCCCTGCCCCCGCTCCCCCAATATCACCCTCTCTTCCCCAAACCCCTCCTCACCCTCCAACCTCCCTGCCCCTCTCCCCCCAATATCACCCTCTCTTCCCCAAACCCCCTCCTCACCCCTCCAACCTCCCTGCCCCCTCTCCCCCAATATCACCCTCTCTTCCCCAAACCCCTCCTCACCCTCCAACCTCCCTGCCCCCTCTCCCCCAATATCACCCTCTCTTCCCCAAACCCCTCCTCACCCTCCAACCTCCCTGCCCCCTCTCCCCCAATATCACCCTCTCTTCCCCAAACCCCTCCTCACCCTCCAACCTCCCTGCCCCCTCTCCCCCAATATCACCCTCTCTTCCCCAAACTCCCTCCTCACCCCTCAACCTTCCTGCCCCCTCTCCCCTTCAAACTCCCTCACTCAATCCTCCTTGCTCCCTTTCTCCTCTTCAACTTCCTCTTCAATTTAACCCTTGCTCCTCTTCTCCTTCTAACCCTCTCAATTTCTCGTTAACCTCCCTTGCTCCTTCTTCTTAACCCTCTCAATTTCTTAATCCCTTGCCTCTCTCCTCTAATATCACCCTCCCTGCTCCCTCTCCCCTCATCACTCTCTTCCCCAAACCCCTCCTCACCCTCAACCTCCTGCAAACTCCCCTGTCTCCCACCTCCCCATCTCACCCTCCTTCCTCCATCTCAAACCATCCCCATCCCCCGCCCAAAAGGCACCTCCACATTCAACATCTTTAAAGACAGTCAACCCTCCAAAACCAAACGAAGTGCTGCCACCTGTTCTTGGCAGCTGGAGTCCCTAACCCAGATAAATGAGTCTGGACACCTGAGGGACTTGGTGAATCTGCTGCTGTTTGGCACTTTTCAATTCAATTTAAGAGGCTTTATTTATTTCTTTACTCCCGGACACAGAACGCTGCACTGGTAAACACAGAGTCTAGCAGCTCCTCTCTAATACTCTACAGAGTACAGTCTAGCAGGTCTCCTCTCTAATACTCTACAGAGTACAGTCTAGCAGCTCCCTCTGTCTACAGATTACAGTCTAGCAGGTCTCCTCTCTAATACTCTACAGAGTACAGTCTAGCAGCTCCCTCTTTAATACTCTACAGAGTACAGTCTAGCAGGTCTCATCTCTCTAATACTCTACAGAGTACAGTCTAGCAGGTCTAATACCCACAGAGTACAGTCTAGCAGGTCTCCTCTCCTCTAATACTCTACAGAGTACAGTCCAGCAGGTCTCCTCTCTAATACTCTACAGATTACAGTCCAGCAGGTCTCCTCTCTAATACTCTACAGATTACAGTCTAGCAGGTCTCCTCTAGTCTACAGAGTACAGTCTAGCAGTCTCTCTCTAATACTCTACAGAGTACAGTCTAGCAGGTCTCCTCTAATACTAATACTCTACAGAGTACAGTCTAGCAGGTCTCCTCTCTAATACTCTACAGATTCTACAGGTCTAGCAGAGTACAGTCTAGCAGGTCTCCTCTCTAATACTCTACAGAGTACAGTCTAGCAGGTCTCCTCTCTAATACTCTACAGAGTACAGTCTAGCAGGTCTCCTCTCTAATACTCTACAGAGTACAGTCTAGCAGGTCTCCTCTCTAATACTCTACAGATCTAGCAGGTCTCCTCCTCTAATACTCTACAGATTACAGTCAGCAGGTCTCCTCTAATACTCTACAGAGTACAGTCTAGCAGGTCTCCTCTCCTCTCTAATACTCTACAGAGTACAGTCCAATACTCTACAGAGTACAGTCTAGTCTCCTCTCTAATACTCTACAGATTACAGTCTAGCAGGTCTCCTCTCTAATACTCTACAGATTACAGTCTAGCAGGTCTCCTCTCTAAGAGTACAGTCTCTCCTTCCTCTCTACAGAGTACAGTCTAGCAGGTCTCCTCTAATACTCTACAGAGTACAGTCTAGCAGGTCTCCTCTAATACTCTACAGAGTACAGTCTAGCAGGTCTCCTCTCTAATACTCTACAGAGTACAGTCTAGCAGGTCTCCTCTCTAATACTCTACAGATTACAGTCTAGCAGGTCTCCTCTCTAATACTCTACAGAGTACAGTCTAGCAGGTCTCCCTCTGGTACTCTTACAGAGTACAGTCTAATACTCTACAGAGTACAGTCTAGCAGGTCTCCTCCTCTAATACCTCTACAGAGTCTCCTCTCCTCTCTAATACTCTACAGAGTACAGTCTAGCAGGTCTCCTCTCCTCTCCTCTCTACTAAGGTCTCATCTCCCTAATACTCACAGATTAGTCTCTCCTCCTCTACAGATTACAGTCCAGCAGGTCTCCTCTCTAATACCTCTACAGAGTACAGTCCAGCAGGTCTCCTCTCTAATACTCTACAGAGTACAGTCTAGCAGGTCTCCTCTCTAATACTATTACTCTAGCAGGTACAGGTCTCCTCTCTCTAATACTCTACAGAGTACAGTCTAGCAGGTCTCATATCTTCAAAATACTCTAACAGTCCAGTGTCTCCTCTCTAATACTCTCTACAGAGTACAGTCTAGCAGGTCTCCTCTAATACTCAGTCTCCTCTCCTCTCTAATACTCTCTACAGAGTACAGTCTCTCTAGCAGGTCTCTCTTAATTACAGTCTCTAGCAGGTCTCATCTCCTCTCTAATACTCTACAGAGTACAGTCCAGCAGGTCTCCTCTCTAATACTCTACAGATTACAGTCTAGCAGGTCAAACAGCTCTCTCTCAGCACTCCACTACAATCTATGCCCACATTCTAAATACAAACATATTCCATATTTAGTGCACTGTTTTTGAGTCCATTTTGCAATGCAATTCATGTCCCAATTCATCCCAGTGGTGTGAACTGGGATCTGTTGGGCTCTGAGAGGAGAGGACGTTTGTTGTTGAATCATTTATAATTGTAACGGCCGTTGTTGGTGGAAGAAGGTGAGGACCAAGGTGCAGCGTGGTGTGTGTCCATATTTATTAGAATGAACACGGAAATAACAAAAATAATTAAGAGAAATGACCGACAACAGTTCTGGCTGGTGCAGCAGACACACAACAGGAATTAATACATCATGATAATGACATCACAATACCCCATAATGACATCACAAAGGAACTAAGGTCAGAACGTGACAACAGTTCTGGCTGGTGCAGCAGACACCCAACAGGAAACAGTTCTGGCTGGTGCAGTAGACACACAACAGGAAACAGTTCTGGCTGGTGCAGCAGACACCCAACAGGAAACAGTTCTGGCTGGTGCAGCAGACACACAACAGGAAACAGTTCTGGCTGGTGCAGCAGACACACAACAGGAAACAGTTCTGGCTGGTGCAGCAGACACACAACAGGAAACAGTTCTGGCTGGTGCAGCAGACACACAACAGGAAACAGTTCTGGCTGGTGCAGTAGACACACAACAGGAAACAGTTCTGGCTGGTGCAGACACACAACAGGAAACAGTTCTGGCTGGTGCAGCAGACACACAACAGGAAACAGTTCTGGCTGGTGCAGCAGACACACAACAGGAAACAGTTCTGGCTGGTGCAGCAGACACACAACAGGAAACAGTTCTGGCTGGTGCAGCAGACACACAACAGGAAACAGTTCTGGCTGGTGCAGCAGACACACAACAGGAAACAGTTCTGGCTGGTGCAGCAGACACACAACAGGAAACAGTTCTGGCTGGTGCAGTAGACACACAACAGGAAACAGTTCTGGCTGGTGCAGACACACAACAGGAAACAGTTCTGGCTGGTGCAGCAGACACACGACAGGAAACAGTTCTGGCTGGTGCAGCAGACACACAACAGGAAACAGTTCTGGCTGGTGCAGCAGACACACAACAGGAAACAGTTCTGGCTGGTGCAGCAGACACACGACAGGAAACAGTTCTGGCTGGTGCAGCAGACACACGACAGGAAACAGTTCTGGCTGGTGCAGCAGACACACGACAGGAAACAGTTCTGGCTGGTGCAGCAGACACACGACAGGAAACAGTTCTGGCTGGTGCAGCAGACACACGACAGGAAACAGTTCTGGCTGGTGCAGCAGACACACGACAGGAAACAGTTCTGGCTGGTGCAGCAGACACACGACAGGAAACAGTTCTGGCTGGTGCAGAGCACACAACAGGAAACAGTTCTGGCTGGTGCAGCAGACACACAACAGGAAACAGTTCTGGCTGGTGCAGCAGACACACAACAGGAAACAGTTCTGGCTGGTGCAGCAGACACACAACAGGAAACAGTTCTGGCTGGTGCAGCAGACACACAGCAGGAAACAGTTCTGGCTGGTGCAGCAGACACACAACAGGAAACAGTTCTGGCTGGTGCAGTAGACACACAACAGGAAACAGTTCTGGCTGGTGCAGACACACAACAGGAAACAGTTCTGGCTGGTGCAGCAGACACACAACAGGAAACAGTTCTGGCTGGTGCAGCAGACACACAACAGGAAACAGTTCTGGCTGGTGCAGCAGACACACAACAGGAAACAGTTCTGGCTGGTGCAGAGACACACAACAGGAAACAGTTCTGGCTGGTGCAGCAGACACACAACAGGAAACAGTTCTGGCTGGTGCAGCAGACACACAACAGGAAACAGTTCTGGCTGGTGCAGCAGACACACAACAGGAAACAGTTCTGGCTGGTGCAGCAGACACACAACAGGAAACAGTTCTGGCTGGTGCAGCAGACACACAACAGGAAACAGTTCTGGCTGGTGCAGACACACAACAGGAAACAGTTCTGGCTGGTGCAGCAGACACACAACAGGAAACAGTTCTGGCTGGTGCAGCAGACACACAACAGGAAACAGTTCTGGCTGGTGCAGACACACAACAGGAAACAGTTCTGGCTGGTGCAGCAGACACACAACAGGAAACAGTTCTGGCTGGTGCAGCAGACACACAACAGGAAACAGTTCTGGCTGGTGCAGCAGACACACAACAGGAAACAGTTCTGGCTGGTGAGCAGACACACAACAGGAAACAGTTCTGGCTGGTGCAGCAGACACACAACAGGAAACAGTTCTGGCTGGTGCAGCAGACACACAGCAGGAAACAGTTCTGGCTGGTGCAGCAGACACACAACAGGAAACAGTTCTGGCTGGTGCAGTAGACACACAACAGGAAACAGTTCTGGCTGGTGCAGACACACAACAGGAAACAGTTCTGGCTGGTGCAGCAGACACACAACAGGAAACAGTTCTGGCTGGTGCAGCAGACACACAACAGGAAACAGTTCTGGCTGGTGCAGCAGACACACAACAGGAAACAGTTCTGGCTGGTGCAGCAGACACACAACAGGAAACAGTTCTGGCTGGTGCAGCAGACACACAACAGGAAACAGTTCTGGCTGGTGCGAGACACACAACAGGAAACAGTTCTGGCTGGTGCAGCAGACACACAACAGGAAACAGTTCTGGCTGGTGCAGCAGACACACAACAGAAAACAGTTCTGGCTGGTGCAGACACACAACAGGAAACAGTTCTGGCTGGTGCAGCAGACACACAACAGGAAACAGTTCTGGCTGGTGCAAGACACACAACAGGAAACAGTTCTGGCTGGTGCAGCAGACACACAACAGGAAACAGTTCTGGCTGGTGCAGCAGACACACAACAGGAAACAGTTCTGGCTGGTGCAGCAGACACACAACAGGAAACAGTTCTGGCTGGTGCAG
>NW_026283487.1:0-5626 GCF_023373465.1 Oncorhynchus keta | reverse complement strand
ACGCATTACCATTAAAAACGTAAAGGAAGAGGATCTCGGGTTATGGTATGTTGGATTTGATCAGGTTTCAGTTAATACCCTAGTGCCATTCCGGGTAGAAGAGGTTAGGGCAGGTGATAGCTCTACAGTCGGCCAGAATACAAGCTGAGCCCCTGACAAAACAGATACCGACAGTGGAGTCGTCAAGAGCCAAGGGCCGGTGTGGATAGTTCAGACGATATATCTTAAGGAAGTGATTGAGGTGGAAACTGGTTATGGGGATTCTAACCTATGGTTAGAATGGATTCAGTGTACAGCCAGATCAGTAGCGAAAGAAAAATGTTATGCCTGCGCCACAGCAAAACCTCAGTTGACAACCATTCCCTTCCCATTTGATGGAATTGATACACCCTGGGGAATGGTCTATATGGTAAAGCTGTTCATGAAAGCAGGGAAGCCAGACAATGACAGTTGCATTGACCTGCATTATCTGTATCCCCATGTGCCCATTACATCCAGACTTCCCCCTTTCACAGTTACATGAGGAAATTATTATTGTATGGCTTGATACATCACACACGGATGGGCCGTAGGGGAAGTAAGAACATGCAACAGGACAGAGAAGGTAACAACCGACAAGACAATGAGGGGACCTGGACCACTGGGTGGTTGAGTTCTGAGGAGTTTGGAAAGATAAAAAGGCCTAGAGCGGATGTCTGGTGGTTGTGTGGAGGTATGAAGCTGTGGCCCAACCTGTCTACCAATTGGACCAGTAGTTGTGCACTAGTGCAGTTAGGCATGCCCTTCACCCTTATCAAACACAAGGACCTGGAGCCAGGTAGACGAGAGAGAAGGAGTGCTCCGTCAGGATCTTTTGATAATAGAGTTTACATTGATAGCATTGGAGTTCCCAGGGGGGCGCCTGATGAGTTCAAAGCTAGGAATCAGATATGGGCTGGCTTGGAATCAGATATGGGCTGGCTTGGAATCAAGCATCTTCTGGTGGTCGACTCTCGATAAAAATGTGGATTGGATTAATTATATCTACTATAACCGACAGCGTTTCATCAACTATACTAGGGACGCGATAAAAGGTTTAGCAGAGCAAACCGCGGCTACGAGTCTAATGGTGTGGCAGAATAGAATCGCATTGGATATGTTACTGGCTGAAAAGAGTGGGGTGTGTGTGATATTCGGAGCAGAATGCTGTACCTTCATCCCCGATAACACAGCTCCAGACGGATCAGTGACCAAGGCCCTGGCTGGTTTAACTACATTAGCTCACGAATTGGCAGAGAACTCTGGGGTGGATGATGCTCTAACAAATTGGTTTGACATGTGTGTTTGGGAAATGAAAGAACGTCATAATCACTGTGTTGTGGGCAACTTTCACCTGTATGAGTGTTTTGGTTCTGTGCGGATGTTGTTTGGTCCCGTGTGTGAAAGTTTTGCTTATCAGGACGCTGGAGAGGTTGATGACGCAACAGATGGTGAGGTACGGAACGATTTCGAGCTCCGGCCAGTGTGTTGACGAATACGGGCCTCCAGGCCTAGGAGATGGGTTCGTCTTTTTTATCTACGAGGAGCCCATGTTGGATGAGACTGTTTTTGAGGTTTAAGACTGGATTGGATATAGGCATATAACAGTCATTGATGAATATCAAATATCAATATCAAATATCAGATGAATATCAAATGTACATATACAGTGGGGAGAACAAGTATTTGATACACTGCTGATTTTGCAGGTTTTCCTACTTACAAAGCATTTTATCATAGGTACACTTCAACTGTGAGAGACGGAATCTAAAACAAAAATCCAGAAAATCACATTGTATGATTTTTAAGTAATTCATTTGCATTTTATTGCATGACAATAAAGAGTCTATCAAACTTGGCCTGTCTCTTGTGGAGGTCATAAGTGAGCTTTTCAAGAGGGAGAAAGACAACAATCTGGTCAATCCACATTTTAAATGTAGGAGAGGTTTTAGAGGCCCACAATAGAAGAATACATTTCTTAGCAAAGTATGTAATAGTCATAAGCAAATTTTCTCTGCCATGTACATCTAGTATTTTCTGTGCAGCAGAATCTGGCAATCTCTCTACAACTCCAAAATACATGCATATATGTTCCACTTTCAGAGGTACACCTTTTACAGTTAGGAGACATATCTGTTTTCATTCTATGGAGTCTCAAAGGAGTGTAACAAAATTTGTACAAAAATGTGTAATAAGATTCTTTCATTTTTACATTAGTAGAGGTGCAGTATACCCTGTTGCAAACCTCCGCCCATAGCTCATCACTGATAGTCAGACCAAGGTCCTTTTCCCAGATTATTTTCAAAGGCGTAAAGGAGGAGCCTCCTTTCTCAGAAAGGAGTCTATAGATATAAGATATTTTGCTTTAATGGATTGTGCTGTGACAAGAAGGGTTTCAACTTCATTCAACTTAGTTCTAAACCTCCTCTTGGAAGTAAATGAGGAAATGACATGTCTAATTTGAAGATATATATAAAAAAGGGATCTTGGCACATTGAATTCACTGCAGAGCTCTTGAAGGGATTTCAGTGTAGTTGTTTTCTGATGAAATAGGTCTGAAAAGGTCCTGATTCCTAGAGTATGCCAAAGATTAAAGTTGGCATCCCTCAGGGCTTTTGGCAAGTCTGGGTTGCCAACTATAGGCGAGTGAGAACATATTTGGGAGGAAATGCCCAGGTATTTCTGACAGTCCCTCTGTACAAAGGTTTTGGCTATGTTGCTTCAGTAGGGTGCTGTAAATTACAAAGGTTTTGATGCTATGTTGCCATAAGGTGAATGCACTTCACTAAAGTTGTTAAAATGAATATAAATGTAATAATTGAGCTTAAGGCCAATGAACCACAGGATTGGGCTTCTATCTGAGTCCACGTTGACTCTTGTCTGTTTGTGATCCATGTTAGCATGTTGCGGATTTGGGCAGACCAGTAGTACAATTGAAGGGAGGGAAGGGCAAGACCACATTTAGATTCAGGTTTCGATAGTGGAAAACTTGATCCTAGGTTTTTTATTGCCCCATATACATTTGGTGATGCTTTGGTTAGTTGTTTTGGAAACTGGGAGATAGCATGGGAGTATCTGAAATAAATAGTTCAGTCTAGGGAGGACGTTCATACGGATTACATTAATTCTTCCTACTAAGCTAATTGTGAGGGAGATCCAGGTTTGAAGATCGTTCTTGATTCGATCCAGGAGTGGAAGATACTTTTCCTTATAAAGGCTATTCAGATCTGGTGTTATGAAGATCCAGGAGTGGAAGATACTTTTCCTTATAAAGGCTATTCAGATCTGGTGTTATGAAGATCCAGGAGTGGAAGATACTTTTCCTTATAAAGGCTATTCAGATCTGGTGTTATGAAGATCCAGGAGTGGAAGATACTTTTCCTTATAAAGGCTATTCAGATCTGGTGTTATGAAGATCCAGGAGTGGAAGATACTTTTCCTTATAAAGGCTATTCAGATCTGGTGTTATGAAGATCCAGGAGTGGAAGATACTTTTCCTTATAAAGGCTATTCAGATCTGGTGTTATGAAGATCCAGGAGTGGAAGATACTTTTCCTTATAAAGGCTATTCAGATCTGGTGTTATGAAGATCCAGGAGTGGAAGATACTTTTCCTTATAAAGGCTATTCAGATCTGGTGTTATGAAGATCCAGGAGTGGAAGATACTTTTCCTTATAAGGACTTATAAGGACTGGAGGGAGGCATAGGCTGCATAGGCTGAGATGAACTCTGCCTTGTTGGCCGCAGATCGGCAGTTCCAGAGGCTACCGGAGACCTGGAACTCCACGTGGGTCGTGCGCGCTGGGACCACCAGATTAGGGTGGCCACGGTTAAAGTAATGATGGACTGTCGTTTCTCTTTGCTTATTTGAAATGTTCTTGTTCTTGGACTTGGTCTTTTACCAAATAGTCCTATATTCTGTATACCACCCCTACCTTGTCACAGCACAACTGATTGGCTCAAATGCATTAAGAAGGAAAGAAATTCCTGGCGATTTACATATTACTTTTAAGGCTGGAACAATTCATAAGGGTGAAGCCGATAGACGGGACAGTTGTAAAGTTTGGTTTTAATCGTAAGGCAGAACGTTGTTGGAGGAGAGGTTATATTTTTGTCAACTGGTAAGAAGAGGACAGTTGGTAGCGCTCACTGGGCTATATTTGGCTGTAAGAGAGGGAGGTCTGAATAGTTCCTGGTTATTGATTTTTGGTTTGATTGTTTTAGGTAACAACAGTGCAATTGAACAGGAAGTTAAGGTATACTAACATTATAATCTGTTTCCATTATGTGGAACCATGAAGGACAGAGATCGAGATGATGAGAAATGTTATAATTTTAACGAGCCAGGTCACTTTGCTCGGGATTGTGAGGCCATGACAAAGCAAGCTTGGAGCGCATGTTCAATTAAGCATAATGAACCATTGAGGAAATGTAAAACTAATGATTGGATGGAGCCAGGTATCAAAGGGGGGATAGGTAGTTGTGGCCTAGGATAGGACAGGGGCCTAGGGGGCCTAGGATAGGACACTTTGTGGCCTATTAGATAATAAACCACTAAAAAAATGAAATGTTGTAATAGATAAGCTAAAATATTAGGTCAAGATAGAATTGGTTTACTAGGATCTATTTCTTTAAATAGTGGATGACATTCTAGCTAACAAGCATAGAAGTTGAAGATATACTAGCAGAACAAATGAGAAGACTGCTAAATGGCATATATTATTATATTATATTATATTATATTATTATTATATTATATTATATTATATTATATTATATTATATTATATTATTATATTATTATATTATTATATTAAGACTGTTTGTGAACCAAACCTGTATGCTCTACAGGTGAATTACAGGAGAAGGTGATTTACTCTATCCAGTCCCTGATGAGAGTAGACGGGAAGCAGCCCCGTTGGCAGGGGCCATACCAGGTGCTCCTGGTGACAGCCTTCGCGGTGAGCTGAAAGAGCTGCCTGGTCATATCACACATTGCAGGAGGGTAAGACACATTGGCCTGTCGAACAATCACAGAGTTAGGAGAAGAACCAAATGCAATAGGGTTCGGTGGTTACCTCTCTAACAAAGATTCCCTGACCCCGCCCTATCCTCCCTGTGTGCGTTCATAGAAGTGAAAGTATGGGCTGGCCTCTAGCTAATGATATGTTCTCCAGGAAAGGGTGGGGCTTTATAGGAGTGCTGGTTGGTCTGAGCTGTCTTATTGTGGGAGCGATCTTCCTAATACACCACGACCCATCCGAGAATGCAGAAGGTGGTAACTTAACCCTTAGGTTAGACGATGAGGATTTTGTATTAACCAAGCATGAGAGAACACTTGATCTGGGTAAACAGGAAGTGAGAGTGGAGATTGGGAAGGATGTCTCAGTGGAGTTCTATGTAGACCAAATGGGGTCTCTGACTCCTTGGCAGTCTAGGACTATGAGCCATTATAGAAGATATCTTCGCAGGTCCCCGTGTAGTTCATGGAAACAGGTCATAGCTCACACCGAGAGAGAGGGCTACATAAATCCACATACCCAGTATGGAAGAAGATGGAGTGTAGTTAAGGTGAGAGTTTTTGACTATTATCCTGAGCAGGAGAAATA
>NW_026283486.1:0-4649 GCF_023373465.1 Oncorhynchus keta | reverse complement strand
GGGAAACAGAAGGAGAGAGGGGAAACAGAAGGAGAGAGGAACAGAAGGAGAGAGGGGAAACAGAAGGAGAGAGGGGAAACAGAAGGAGAGAGGGGAAACAGAAGGAGAGAGGGGAAACAGAAGGAGAGAGGGGAAACAGAAGGAGAGAGGGGAAACAGAAGGAGAGAGGGGAAACAGGAGAGAGGAACAGAAGGAGAGAGGAACAGAAGGAGAGAGGGGAAACAGAAGGAGAGAGGAACAGAAGGAGAGAGGGGAAACAGAAGGAGAGAGGGGAAACAGAAGGAGAGAGGGGAAACAGAAGGAGAGAGGGGAAACAGAAGGAGAGAGGGGAAACAGAAGGAGAGAGGGGAAACAGAAGGAGAGAGGGGAAACAGAAGGAGAGAGGGGAAACAGAAGGAGAGAGGGGAAACAGAGAGAGAGGGAACAGAAGGAGAGAGGAACAGAAGGAGAGAGGAACAGAAGGAGAGAGGGAAACAGAAGGCGAGATGGAAAACAGAAGGAGAGAGGGGAAACAGAAGGAGAGAGGGGAAACAGAAGGAGAGAGGGGAAACAGAAGGAGAGAGGGAAACAGAAGGAGAGAGGGGAAACAGAAGAGAGAGAGGAACAGAAGGAGAGAGGGGAAACAGAAGGAGAGAGGGAAACAGAAGGAGAGAGGGAACAGAAGGAGAGAGGAAACAGAAGGAGAGAGGAAACAGAAGGAGAGAGGAACAGAAGGAGAGAGGGGAAACAGAAGGAGAGAGGAAAACAGAAGGAGAGAGGGAAACAGAAGGAGAGAGGGAAACAGAAGGAGAGAGGGAAACAGAAGGAGAGAGGGAACAGAATGGAGAGGGGAAACAGAAGGAGAGAGGGGAACAGAAGGAGAGAGGGAAAACAGAAGGAGAGAGGGGAAACAGAAGGAGAGAGGGAAACAGAAGGAGAGAGGAAACAGAAGGAGAGAGGGAACAGAAGGAGAGAGGAACAGAAGGAGAGAGGAAACAGAAGGAGAGAGGGGAGACAGAAGGAGAGAGGGGGGAAACAGAAGGAGAGAGGGGAGACAGAAGGAGAGAGGGGAACAGAGAGGAGAGAGGGAAACAGAAGGAGAGAGGGGAACAGAAGGAGAGAGGGGAAACAGAAGGAGAGAGGGAGACAGAAGGAGAGAGGAAACAGAAGGAGAGAGGAACAGAAGGAGAGAGGGAAACAGAAGGAGAGAGGAGAACAGAAGGAGAGAGGAGACAGAAGGAGAGAGGGGAAACAGAAGGAGAGAGGGGAAACAGAAGGAGAGAGGAAACAGAAGGAGAGAGGGAAACAGAAGGAGAGAGGGGAACAGAAGGAGAGAGGGGAAACAGAAGGAGAGAGGGGAAACAGAAGGAGAGAGGGGAAACAGAAGGAGAGAGGGAAACAGAAGGAGAGAGGGAAACAGAAGGAGAGAGGGAAACAGAAGGAGAGAGGAGACAGAAGGAGAGAGGAACAGAAGGAGAGAGGGGAACAGAAGGAGAGAGGGAAACAGAAGGAGAGAGGGGAAACAGAAGGAGAGAGGGAAACAGAAGGAGAGAGGGGAAACAGAAGGAGAGAGGGGAAACAGAAGGAGAGAGGGGAAACAGAAGGAGAGAGGGAAACAGAAGGAGAGAGGGAAACAGAAGGAGAGAGGGAAACAGAAGGAGAGAGGGGAAACAGAAGGAGAGAGGGGAAACAGAAGGAGAGAGGGGAAACAGAAGGAGAGAGGGGAAACAGAAGGAGAGAGGGAAACAGAAGGAGAGAGGGGAAACAGAAGGAGAGAGGGGAAACAGAAGGAGAGAGGGGAAACAGAAGGAGAGAGGGAAACAGAAGGAGAGAGGAAACAGAAGGAGAGAGGGAAACAGAAGGAGAGAGGGGAAACAGAAGGAGAGAGGGGAAACAGAAGGAGAGAGGGGAAACAGAAGGAGAGATGGGAAACAGAAGGAGAGAGGGGAAACAGAAGGAGAGAGGGGAGACAGAAGGAGAGAGGGGAAACAGAAGGAGAGATGGAAAACAGAAGGAGAGAGGGAAACAGAAGGAGAGAGGGGAAACAGAAGGAGAGAGGGGAAACAGAAGGAGAGAGGGGAAACAGAAGGAGAGAGGGAAACAGAAGGAGAGAGGGGAAACAGAAGGAGAGAGGGGAAACAGAAGGAGAGAGGGGAAACAGAAGGAGAGAGGGGAGACAGAAGGAGAGAGGAACAGAAGGAGAGAGGGGAAACAGAAGGAGAGAGGGGAAACAGAAGGAGAGAGGGGAAACAGAAGGAGAGAGGGGAGACAGAAGGAGAGAGGAACAGAAGGAGAGAGGGGAAACAGAAGGAGAGAGGGGAAACAGAAGGAGAGAGGGAAACAGAAGGAGAGAGGGAGACAGAAGGAGAGAGGAACAGAAGGAGAGAGGGAAACAGAAGGAGAGAGGGGAAACAGAAGGAGAGAGGGAAACAGAAGGAGAAGCAGAAGAGGAGGAACAGAAGGAGAGAGGGAAACAGAAGGAGAGAGGGAGAACAGAAGGAGAGAGGGGAAACAGAAGGAGAGAGGGGAAACAGAAGGAGAGAGGGGAAACAGAAGGAGAGAGGGGAAACAGAAGGAGAGAGAGAGGAAACAGAAGGAGAGAGAACAGAAGGAGAGAGGGAAACAGAAGGAGAGAGGGAAACAGAAGGAGAGAGGGAACAGAAGGAGAGGAACAGAAGGAGAGGGGAACAGAAGGAGAGAGGGGAAACAGAAGGAGAGAGGGAAACAGAAGGAGAGAGGGAAACAGAAGGAGAGAGGGAAACAGAAGGAGAGAGGGGAAACAGAAGGAGAGAGGGGAAACAGAAGGAGAGAGGGGAAACAGAAGGAGAGGGAGAGGGAGAGGAACAGAAGGAGAGAGGGAAACAGAAGGAGAGGAAACAGAAGGAGAGAGGAACAGAAGGAGAGAGGGGAAACAGAAGGAGAGAGGGAAACAGAAGGAGAGAGGGGAAACAGAAGGAGAGAGGGGAAACAGAAGGAGAGAGGGGAAACAGAAGGAGAGAGGGGAAACAGAAGGAGAGAGGGAAACAGAAGGAGAGAGGGAAACAGAAGGAGAGAGGGAAACAGAAGGAGAGAGGGGAAACAGAAGGAGAGAGGGAAACAGAAGGAGAGAGGAAACAGAAGGAGAGAGG
This sequence comes from Oncorhynchus keta, assembly GCF_023373465.1. NCBI lineage: Eukaryota > Metazoa > Chordata > Actinopteri > Salmoniformes > Salmonidae > Oncorhynchus > Oncorhynchus keta. The sequence continues at coordinate 1,542 of NW_026283486.1, read as the reverse complement.
GGAAACAGAAGGAGAGAGGGGAAACAGAAGGAGAGATGGAAAACAGAAGGAGAGAGGGGAGACAGAAGGAGAGAGAGGGAAACAGAAGGAGAGAGGGGAAACAGAAGGAGAGAGGGGAAACAGAAGGAGAGAGGGGAGACAGAAGGAGAGAGGGAACAGAAGGAGAGATGGAAACAGAAGGAGAGAGGGAGACAGAAGGAGAGGAACAGAAGGAGAGAGGGGAAACAGAAGGAGAGAGGGGAAACAGAAGGAGAGAGGGAAACAGAAGGAGAGAGGGAAACAGAAGGAGAGGGAAACAGAAGGAGAGAGGGGAAACAGAAGGAGAGAGGGGAAACAGAAGGAGAGAGGGGAAACAGAAGGAGAGAGGGAACAGAAGGAGAGAGGAGGAAACAGAAGGAGAGAGAGGAGACAGAAGGAGAGAGGAAACAGAAGGAGAGAGGGGAAACAGAAGGAGAGAGGGGAAACAGAAGGAGAGAGGGGAAACAGAAGGAGAGAGGGGAAACAGAAGGAGAGAGAGGGAAACAGAAGGAGAGGATGGGAAACAGAAGGAGAGAGGGGAGAAGAGAACGGAGAGAGGGGAAACAGAAGGAGAGATGGAAACAGAAGGAGAGAGGGAAACAGAAGGAGAGAGGGGAAACAGAAGGAGAGAGGGGAAACAGAAGGAGAGAGGGGAAACAGAAGGAGAGAGGGGAAACAGAAGGAGAGAGGGGAAACAGAAGGAGAGAGGGGAGACAGAAGGAGAGAGGGGAAACAGAAGGAGAGAGGGAAAACAGAAGGAGAGAGGGGAAACAGAAGGAGAGAGGGGAAACAGAAGGAGAGAGGGGAAACAGAAGGAGAGAGGGGAAACAGAAGGAGAGAGGGGAAACAGAAGGGGAGACAGAAGGAGGAAACAGAAGGAGAGAGGGGAAACAGAAGGAGAGAGGGGAAACAGAAGGAGAGGGAAAGAAGGAGGAGGAACAGAAGGAGAGAGGGGAAACAGAAGGAGAGAGGGGAAACAGAAGGAGAGAGGGGAAACAGAAGGAGAGAGGGGAACGAGGAGGAGGGAGACAGAAGGAGAGAGGGGAACAGAAGGAGAGAGGGGAAACAGAAGGAGAGAGGGGAAACAGAAGGAGAGAGGGGAAACAGAAGGAGAGGAGGGGAAACAGAAGGAGAGAGGGAGAACAGAAGGAGAGAGGAACAGGAGAGAGGAACAGAAGGAGAGAGGGAAACAGAAGGAGAGATGGAAAACAGAAGGAGAGAGGGGAAACAGAAGGAGAGAGGGGAAACAGAAGGAGAGAGAGGGGGAAACAGAAGGAGAGAGGGGAGAACAGAAGGAGAGAGGGAAACAGAAGGAGAGAGGGAAACAGAAGGAGAGAGGGAGACAGAAGGAGAGAGGGAAACAGAAGGAGAGAGGGAAAACAGAAGGAGAGAGGAAACAGAAGGAGAGAGGAAACAGAAGGAGAGATGGGAAACAGAAGGAGAGAGGGGAAACAGAAGGAGAGAGGGGAAACAGAAGGAGAGAGGGGAAACAGAAGGAGAGAGGGGAAACAGAAGGAGAGAGGG
>NW_026283485.1:0-1970 GCF_023373465.1 Oncorhynchus keta | reverse complement strand
ATGTAAGAATGATGGAGGCCACTCTACCATAACGGCCTAGTTGGTGGAGTGCTGCAGAGATGGTTATCCTTCTGGATGGTTCTCCCATCTCCACAGAGGAGCTCTGTCAGAATGATCATCTGGTTCTTGGTCACCTCCCTGACCAAGACCTCTCCCCAGTTTGGCCGGGCAGCCAGCTTTAGAAAGAGTCCTGGTGGTTCTAAACTGCTTCCATTTAAGAATGATGGAGGCCACTCTGTTCTTGGGGACCTTCAGTGCTGCAGAAATGTTTCTGTGCTCTTCCCAAGGTCTGCACCTCGACACAATCCTGTCTCTGAGCTCTACAGACTCTAATTCCTTTGACCTCATGGCTTGGTTTTTGCTCTGATAGGCACTGTCAACTGTGAGACCTTATAGACAGGTGTGTACCTTTCCAAATGATGTCCAAGCAATTGAATTTGCCACATGTAGACTCCAATCAAGTTGTAGAAACATCAAGGATGATCAATGGAATTTCAAGTCTCATAGCAAAGGGTCTGAATAATTATGTAAGTAAGGTGTTTCATTAGATTTTTTTTTGCAAAAACCTGTTTTCGCTTTGTCAATATGGGATATTGTGTGTAGATTGAGGGAAAACAATATTTAATACATTTTAGAATAAGGCTGTAACATAACAAAATGTGGAAAAAGGGAAGGGGCCTGAATACTTTATGAATGCACTTTATTTCCAAATTGAAGCCATGCAATTACTTATAACAATGTGGACTGCAAACAGGTTCAAGTTAAGTATTTAGGAAAGACGTGACCGGTGTACATTTTGTCATTTCGTTTCTGTAAGCTATTTAATATACTATTAAGAACCAACATTAGAATTGGAGTTCATCCCAAAGCAATACATAAGACTGTAAATGCACAACATATTTAGCCATGGAGCATATTCTGATTGGCCAGTGAGAAGCTGTCATAAAAAAACAGCCTTTCCGTGCCACCGCCAGAATTGCGCCCATCGTTCTTGGTTGTGAAAACAGCCAAAATATTTCTGACGCACACCCAAATCTATAGCGTTACTACCAGCACTTTGATTTACCATTGCATTAGGTTTTGTTTTGTTAAACATGGAGCCCATAGTCTACTATCCATAGATTTTGTCAGCAAATTCCTTAAGTTACCATGCACTTCTTAAATATCCTGTCAGTGAAGGGCTTGGTGTGTTAAGTTAAACCCATTGAGGTGGTATGGGAAGGTATTGTGACTTTGGTCAAATAAAATGGCTAAAAGCATAGGCCTACCCATTTGTTTCCCCTGCTGTAAAATGCAGGGGAAACAAATGACTGACACATATGGGATATCTTTGGTTTGTCTATGACATTCAGAGGCTGTGCTACAACCTTTTATAGCATAGGAGACAAAACTGCCTTTGCTTGGGAAGTAATTTGTGATTCTGTCACTATCAATTGACAGGCTATTAAACATACTAACTGTAAAATCAGTCAGGAGCAATCCAGGTAGCCTAAGTTTAGAAAATGTATCTATAGGCTATATTATCATCATCATCATCATTTCTTCTTCAAGGCTGTCATTTAAGAAATAAATTGTGAAGCATTTGTGGCACGCTACAGGCTGGCAGGAGCGCTCAGCACTTCAACAACATGCCTATAAAACTTTTGCATTTAGGCTGTATAAAATGACTTTTTAAATAATAAATTAAAATAAAAATGCCTTAGGCTATACAGTCATTTTACAGTGCCTTTTAATTCACTTTTAGGAAACAAGTTTGGCCAGTCTTTGGTTTGAGGATCAAACGATGAGTTATGCATGCCTAGTTTGTTAATTTAGCCAAGCAGATGCTATTATATATTCCCATGCCCTCAATCACAGATCTATTTTGTAACAATATCATGGAATAAAATTAGAAAAAAAGTGTAGTTTCCCAAATGAAAAAGTTACAAGTGCATATAGGCCTAATGATGTTGAATTACATGAAGAGACAT
>NW_026283484.1:0-4329 GCF_023373465.1 Oncorhynchus keta | reverse complement strand
TCTCCTCGATCCCCTCCTCTCCTCGATCCCCTCCTCTCCTCCGTCCCCTCCTCTCCTCCGTCCCCTCCCTCTCCTCCGTCCCTCCCTCTCCTCTGTCCCCTCCTCTCCTCCGTCCCCTCCTCTCCTCCGTCCCCTCCTCTCCCCCGTCCCCCCCTCTCCCCCGTCCCCTCCTCTCCTCTGTCCCCTCCTCTCCTCTGTCCCCTCCTCTCCTCCGTCCCCTCCTCTCCTCGATCCCCTCCTCTCCTCTGTCCCCTCCTCTCCTCCGTCCCCTCCTCCCCTCCGTCCCCTCCTCTGTCTCCTCCTCTCCCCGTCCCTCCCTCTCTCCCGTCCCTCCCTCTCCTCTGTCCCCTCCTCTCCTCCGTCCCCCCTCTCCTCTGTCCCCTCCTCTCCTCCGTCCCCCTCTCCTCGATCCCCTCCTCTCCTCTGTCCCCTCCTCTCCTCTGTCCCCTCCTCTCCTCTGTCCCCTCCTCTCCTCCGTCCCCTCCTCTCCTCTGTCCCCTCCTCTCCTCTGTCCCCTCCTCTCCTCCGTCCCCTCCTCTCCTCTGTCCCCTCCTCTCCTCCGTCCCCTCCTCTCCTCCGTCCCCTCCTCTCCTCCGTTCCCTCCTCTCCTCTGTCCCCTCCTCTCCTCTGTCCCCTCCTCTCCTCTGTCCCCTCCTCTCCTCCGTTCCCTCCTCTCCTCTGTCCCCTCCTCTCCTCTGTCCCCTCCTCTCCTCTGTCCCCTCCTCTCCTCTGTCCCCTCCTCTCCTACATCCCCTCCTCTCCTCTGTCCCCTCCTCTCCTCCGTCCCCTCCTCTCCTCCGTCCCCTCCTCTCCTCCGTCCCCTCCTCTCCTCCGTCCCCTCCTCTCCTCCGTCCCCTCCTCTCCTCCGTCCCCTCCTCTCCTCTGTCCCCTCCTCTCCTCCGTCCCCTCCTCTCCTCCGTCCCCTCCTCTCCTCCGTCCCCTCCTCTCCTCCGTCCCCTCCTCTCCTCTGTCCCCTCCTCTCCTCTGTCCCCTCCTCTCCTCCGTCCCCTCCTCTCCTCTGTCCCCTCCTCTCCTCCGTCCCCTCCTCTCCTCCGTCCCCTCCTCTCCTACATCCCCTCCTCTCCTCCGTCACCTCCTCTCCTCCTCCTCCTCTCCTCCGTCCCCTCCTCACCCCCTCTCCTCCTCCCTGCTGTCTAGAACAGACCTCTCTCCCGCTACACCACAGGTACTCCTCTCCCCCAGCTCCATGGTAACACCACTGCATCCCTCCGTCCTGTGTCTTTAACACGCCTCTATGTTTACTGACTGGGTTCTATGGCAACAGGAGCACAGCTTTGAACAGTGATGCACGATCGCATGTGTCTGCATTTAAAGTGGCACCCTATTCCCCATGTAGTGCTCTACTTTTGTCCACTAAGGGAATAGGGTGACTAAAAGTAGTGTGCGAAGGAAAAAGTGTGGCCAAAAGTAATTAGGTACCATTTAGGACCAATGTAAACCCAGCCTTCTCTCTCTGAGCCTGAGCCTGGGGATGAGGTTAGAATGACTGCAGACAGTGGCACTGAGAGGAAAGAAGTCAGGACTTTGGCTGGTTACCAAACCAACCAGGGGTTGAATGAGTTGGCAGTAAGCTACCAAACGAACCAGGGGTTGAATGACTTGGCAGTAAGCTACCAAACGAACCAGGGGTTGAATGACTTGGCAGTACGCTACCAAACGAACCAGGGGTTGAATGACTTGGCAGTACGCTACCAAACGAACCAGGGGTTGAATGACTTGGCAGTACGCTACCAAACGAACCAGGGGTTGAATGACTTGGCAGTAAGCTACCAAACGAACCAGGGGTTGAATGACTTGGCAGTACGCTACCAAACGAACCAGGGGTTGAATGACTTGGCAGTACGCTACCAAACGAACCAGGGGTTGAATGACTTGGCAGTACGCTACCAAACGAACCAGGGGTTGAATGATTTGGCAGTAAGCTACCAAACGAACCAGGGGTTGAATGAGTTGGCAGTAAGCTACCAAAGGAACCAGGGGTTGAATGACTTGGCAGTAAGCTACCAAAGGAACCAGGGGTTGAATGACTTGGCAGAAAGCAGGAAAAAGGAACCAGGGGTTGAATGACTTGGCAGTACGCTACCAAATGAACCAGGGGTTGAATGAGTTGGCAGTAAGCTACCAAACGAACCAGGGGTTGAATGAGTTGGCAGTAAGCTACCAAATGAACCAGGGGTTGAATGACTTGGCAGTAAGCTACCAAATGAACCAGGGGTTGAATGAGTTGGCAGTAAGCTACCAAATGAACCAGGGGTTGAATGAGTTGGCAGTAAGCTACCAAATGAACCAGGGGTTGAATGACTTGGCAGTACGCTACCAAACGAACCAGGGGTTGAATGATTTGGCAGTAAGCTACCAAACGAACCAGGGGTTGAATGAGTTGGCAGTAAGCTACCAAATGAACCAGGGGTTGAATGACTTGGCAGTAAGCAGGCAAAAGGAACCAGGGGTTGAATGACTTGGCAGTAAGCAGGCAAAAGGAACCAGGGGTTGAATGACTTGGCAGTAAGCAGGCAAAAGGAACCAGGGGTTGAATGACTTGGCAGTAAGCAGGCAAAAGGAACCAGGGGTTGAATGAGTTGGCAGTAAGCTACCAAATGAACCAGGGGTTGAATGACTTGGCAGTAAGCAGGCAAAAGGAACCAGGGGTTGAATGACTTGGCAGTAAGCAGGCAATGACTCACTTTAGTTACACTGTGTTGTAGTCAGTCTGTCTGTCTGTTCATGTTTAGTAGACTCAATCACTGCAGTCAGAGAGCTTGGCAGTTTGGGCTCCTCAGGCTTGGAGGAACTGTAGAGTCTGAGGAGAGGATTGACTGTGTCCCAAATAGAACCCTGTTCCCTACATAGTGCACAATATAGGGAATAGGGTGCTATTTGGGATACAACAACAGTCCATGTTTAATGTTATCATCCCTGACCCTGCATGTTGATTGTAAGTTGTACAACTTTTGCGTATGACTTGCACTTAGATTTAGCTGTTTTTATTGTGTGTGTGTGTGTGTGTGTGTGTGTGTGTGTGTGTGTGTGTGTGTGTGTGTGTGTGTGTGTCGTTATTGACAGGCTACTTCTACGAATGGCCCACCAGGGGTCCTGCTCTATAATGACTTCATTATAATGGTCACTAATATATCCTGTTTCTAGTCTGGATGGTCGGAGTGTTCCAGGAACAGAAGGGTTTGATTGGTTTGAATTGGCTCGTGGGAGGAGAGAGCAGTGGTTCATTTGAGCCGGATCCCACCTCTCTGTTTCGGACTGTTTTGTTCCGGGAACCTATTTAGCTGGATCTGGGTCTCGTGGCACGAAAAATAATTGTACCCTTTTTGCAAAAAAAAAAAAAAAGCCAATAAAACCGATCAAAGTTCTTTCGAGTTTCCTCTTCCTCTAATTCTTCTGCCCCCCCAAAAACAAACTTAATGGAAGAAATTAGATTTTCAGCCCTGGCCCTAATATTCTGAAGAGTTGATTGAGGTCGGGCCGGGTTATGGTTTGCACAACACTGTGATCTACTGTATGTGCAGTGGCGATTTTAGCATGTAAATCTTGGAGGGGAAAATCAAAAAAGTGGGATGTATGCCAGCATCATCTTACCACTGTTATACCTGGATATCAGCAGAGTCCCAACACCTTACCACTACTATACCTGGATATCAGCAGAGTCCCAACACCTTACCACTACTATACCTGGATATCAGCAGAGTCCCAACACCTTACCACTACTATACCTGGATATCAGCAGAGTCCCAACACCTTACCACTACTATACCTGGATATCAGCAGAGTCCCAACACCTTACCACTGCTATACCTGGATATCAGCAGAGTCCCAACACCTTACCACTGCTATACCTGTATATCAGCAGAGTCCCAACACCTTACCACTACTATACCTGTATATCAGCAGAGTCCCAACACCTTACCACTGCTATACCTGTATATCAGCAGAGTCCCAACACCTTACCACTGCTATACCTGTATATCAGCAGAGTCCCAACACCTTACCACTGCTATACCTGGATATCAGCAGAGTCCCAACACCTTACCACTGCTATACCTGGATATCAGCAGAGTCCCAACACCTTACCACTGCTATACCTGGATATCAGCAGAGTCCCAACACCTTACCACTGCTATACCTGGATATCAGCAGAGTCCCAACACCTTACCACTACTATACCTGGATATCAGCAGAGTCCCAACACCTTACCACTGCTATACCTGGATATCAGCAGAGTCCCAACACCTTACCACTGCTATACCTGGATATCAGCAGAGTCCCAACACCTTACCACTGCTATACCTGGTTATC
>NW_026283483.1:0-3082 GCF_023373465.1 Oncorhynchus keta | reverse complement strand
CAACAGTCCATCATTACTTTAAGACATGAAGGTCAGTCAATACAACAGTCCATCATTACTTTAAGACATGAAGGTCAGTCAATACAACAGTCCATCATTACTTTAAGACATGAAGGTCAGTCAATACAACAGTCCATCATTACTTTAAGACATGAAGGTCAGTCAATACAACAGTCCATCATTACTTTAAGACATGAAGGTCAGTCAATACAACAGTCCATCATTACTTTAAGACATGAAGGTCAGTCAATACAACAGTCCATCATTACTTTAAGACATGAAGGTCAGTCAATACAACAGTCCATCATTACTTTAAGACATGAAGGTCAGTCAATACAACAGTCCATCATTACTTTAAGACATGAAGGTCAGTCAATACAACAGTCCATCATTACTTTAAGACATGAAGGTCAGTCAATACAACAGTCCATCATTACTTTAAGACATGAAGGTCAGTCAATACAACAGTCCATCATTACTTTAAGACATGAAGGTCAGTCCATCATTACTTTAAGACATGAAGGTCAGTCAATACAACAGTCCATCATTACTTTAAGACATGAAGGTCAGTCAATACAACAGTCCATCATTACTTTAAGACATGAAGGTCAGTCAATACAACAGTCCATCATTACTTTAAGACATGAAGGTCAGTCAATACAACAGTCCATCATTACTTTAAGACATGAAGGTCAGTCAATACAACAGTCCATCATTACTTTAAGACATGAAGGTCAGTCAATACAACAGTCCATCATTACTTTAAGACATGAAGGTCAGTCAATACAACAGTCCATCATTACTTTAAGACATGAAGGTCAGTCAATACAACAGTCCATCATTACTTTAAGACATGAAGGTCAGTCAATACAACAGTCCATCATTACTTTAAGACATGAAGGTCAGTCAATACAACAGTCCATCATTACTTTAAGACATGAAGGTCAGTCAATACAACAGTCCATCATTACTTTAAGACATGAAGGTCAGTCAATACAACAGTCCATCATTACTTTAAGACATGAAGGTCAGTCCATCATTACTTTAAGACATGAAGGTCAGTCAATACAACAGTCCATCATTACTTTAAGACATGAAGGTCAGTCAATACAACAGTCCATCATTACTTTAAGACATGAAGGTCAGTCAATACAACAGTCCATCATTACTTTAAGACATGAAGGTCAGTCAATACAACAGTCCATCATTACTTTAAGACATGAAGGTCAGTCAATACAACAGTCCATCATTACTTTAAGACATGAAGGTCAGTCCATCATTACTTTAAGACATGAAGGTCAGTCAATACAACAGTCCATCATTACTTTAAGACATGAAGGTCAGTCAATACAACAGTCCATCATTACTTTAAGACATGAAGGTCAGTCAATACAACAGTCCATCATTACTTTAAGACATGAAGGTCAGTCAATACAACAGTCCATCATTACTTTAAGACATGAAGGTCAGTCAATACAACAGTCCATCATTACTTTAAGACATGAAGGTCAGTCAATACAACAGTCCATCATTACTTTAAGACATGAAGGTCAGTCAATACAACAGTCCATCATTACTTTAAGACATGAAGGTCAGTCAATACAACAGTCCATCATTACTTTAAGACATGAAGGTCAGTCAATACAACAGTCCATCATTACTTTAAGACATGAAGGTCAGTCAATACAACAGTCCATCATTACTTTAAGACATGAAGGTCAGTCAATACAACAGTCCATCATTACTTTAAGACATGAAGGTCAGATCCATCATTACTTTAAGACATGAAGGTCAGTCAATACAACAGTCCATCATTACTTTAAGACATGAAGGTCAGTCAATACAACAGTCCATCATTACTTTAAGACATGAAGGTCAGTCAATACAACAGTCCATCATTACTTTAAGACATGAAGGTCAGTCAATACAACAGTCCATCATTACTTTAAGACATGAAGGTCAGTCAATACAACAGTCCATCTTACTTTAAGACATGAAGGTCAATCAACAGTCCATCATTACTTTAAGACATGAAGGTCAGTCAATACAACAGTCCATCATTACTTTAAGACATGAAGGTCAGTCAATACAACAGTCCATCATTACTCTTTAAGACATGAAGGTCAGTCAATACAACAGTCCATCATTACTTTAAGACATGAAGGTCAGTCATTACAGACATGAAGGTCAGTCATCATTACCTTAAGACAGGAAGGTCAGTCAATACAACAGTCCATCGTTACCTTAAGACATGAAGGTCAGTCAATACAACAGTCCATCATTACTTTAAGACATGAAGGTCAGTCAATACAACAGTCCATCATTACTTTAAGACAGGAAGGTCAGTCAATACAACAGTCCATCATTACCTTAAGACAGGAAGGTCAGATCAATACAACAGTCCATCATTACCTTAAGACAGGAAGGTCAGTCAATACAACAGTCCATCATTACTTTAAGACAGGAAGGTCAGTCAATACAACAGTCCATCATTACTTTAAGACATGAAGGTCGAGTCATTATTACAACAGTCCATCGTTACCTTAAGACAGGAAGGTCAGTCAATACAACAGTCCATCATTACTTTAAGACGACATGAAGAGTCAGTCCATCATTACCTTAAGACAGGAAGGTCAGTCAATACAACAGTCCATCATTACCTTAAGACAGGAAGGTCAGTCAATACAACAGTCCATCATTAGCTTAAGACATGAAGGTCAGTCCATCATTCCATCGGAACAGGAAGGTCAGTCATCATTACTTTCCAAGACATGAAGGTCAGTCAATACAACAGTCCATCATTGACCTTAGAGCCATCATTACTTTGGATACCGAAGGTCAGTCAATACAACAGTCCATCATTACTTTAAGACATGAAGGTCGTCAATACAACAGTCCATCATTACTTTAAGACATGAAGGTCAGTCAATACAACAGTCCATCATTACTGTAAGACATGAAGGTCAGTCATACAACAGTCCATCATTACTTTAAGACATGAAGGTCAGTCAATACAACAGTCCATCATTACTATTAGACATGAAGGTCAGGTCCATCATTACTTTAAGACATGAAGGTCAGT
>NW_026283482.1:0-17820 GCF_023373465.1 Oncorhynchus keta | reverse complement strand
TCAATTTTGACAGACCAGCTATATCGACTGTCTTTATTCAATTTTGACAGACCAGCTATATCGACTGTCTCTATTATATTTTGACAGACCCGCCAAATCTACTGTCTCTATTATATTATGACAGACCAGCTAGATCTACTGTCTCTATTATATTTTGACAGACCAGCTAGATCTACTGTCTCTATTATATTTTGACAGACCAGGTAGATCTACTGTCTCTATTATATTATGACAGACCAGCTAGATCTACTGTCTCTGTTATATTATGACAGACCAGGTAGATCTACTGTCTCTATTATATTATGACAGACCCGCCAAATCTACTGTCTCTATTATATTATGACAGACCAGCTAGATCTACTGTCTCTATTATATTTTGACAGACCAGCTAGATCTACTGTCTCTATTATTTCATGACAGACCAGGTAGATCTACTGTCTCTATTATTTTTTGACAGACCAGCTAGATCTACTGTCTCTGTTATATTGACATACCAGGTAGATCTACTGTCTCTGTTACATTATGACAGACCAGCCAGATCTACTGTCTCTATTATATTTTGACAGACCAGGTAGATCTACTGTCTCTATTATATTTATGACAGACCAGCCAGATCTACTGTCTCTATTATATTATGACAGACCAGCTAGATCTACTGTCTCTATTATTTTTGACAGACCAGCTAGATCTACTGTCTCTATTATATTATGACAGACCAGCTAGATCTACTGTCTCTGTTATATTATGACAGACCAGCTAGATCTACTGTCTCTATTATATTATGACAGACCAGCTAGATCTACTGTCTCTATTATTTTATGACAGACCAGCTAGATCTACTGTCTCTATTATATTATGACAGACCAGCTAGATCTACTGTCTATTATTGATGACAGACCAGCTAGATCTACTGTCTTTATTATATTTGACAGACCAGCTAGATCTACTGTCTCTATTATATTATGACAGACCAGCTAGATCTACTGTCTCTGTTATATTATGACAGACCAGCTAGATCTACTGTCTCTGTTATATTATGACAGACCAGCTAGATCTACTGTCTCTATTATTTCATGACAGACCAGCTAGATCTACTTTCTTGTTTGGCTATGACAGACCAGCTAGATCTACTGTCTCTGTTGTATGACATACCAGCTAGATCTATTGTCTCTATTGTATTATCACAGACCAGCTGGATCTACTGTCTCTGATTATATTATGACATACCAGCTAGATCTACTGCCTCTATTATATTATGACAGACCAGCTAGATCTACTGTCTCTATTATATTATGACATACCAGCTAGATCTACTGTCTCTATTATTTTATGACAGACCAGCTAGATCTACTGTCTCTATTATTTTATGACAGACCAGCTAGATCTACTGTCTCTATTGTATGACATACCAGCTAGATCTACTGTCTCTATTATATTATGACAGACCAGCTAGATCTACTGTCTCTATTATTTCATGACAGACCAGCTAGATCTACTGTCTCTATTATTTTTTGACAGACCAGCTAGATCTACTGTCTCTGTTGTATGACATACCAGCTAGATCTACTGTCTCTATTATTTTATGACAGACCAGCTAGATCTACTGTCTCTATTATATTATGACAGACCCGCCAAATCTACTGTCTCTATTATATTATGACAGACCAGCTAGATCTACTGTCTCTATTATATTTTGACAGACCAGGTAGATCTACTGTCTCTATTATATTTTGACAGACCAGCTAAATCTACTGTCTCTATTATATTTTGACAGACCAGCTAGATCTACTGTCTCTGTTATATTATGACAGACCAGGTAGATCTACTGTCTCTATTATATTATGACAGACCAGCCAAATCTACTGTCTCTATTATATTATGACAGACCAGGTAGATCTACTTGTCTGTATTATATTATGACAGACCAGCTAGATCTACTGTCTCTGTTATATTATGACAGACCAGCTAGATCTACTGGCTCTATTATATTATGACAGACCAGCTATATCTACTGTCTTTATTAAATTTACTCACGGACCAGCTAGATCTACTGTCTCTATTATATTATGACAGACCAGGTAGATCTACTGTCTCTGTTATATTAGGACAGACCAGGTAGATCTACTGTCTCTGTTATATTATGACAGACCAGCTAGATCTACTGTCTCTATTATTTCATGACAGACCAGCTAGATCTACTGTCTCTATTATTTTATGACAGACCAGCTAGATCTCTGTCTCTGTTGTATGACATTAGATCTATTGTCTCTATTGTATTATCACAGACCAGCTGGATCTACTGTCTCTATTATATTATGACAGACCAGCTAGATCTACTGCCTCTATTATATTATGACAGACCAGGCATAGATCTACTGTCTCTATTATATTATGACATACCAGCTAGATCTACTGTCTCTATTATTTTATGACAGACCAGCTAGATCTACTGTCTCTATTATTTTATGACAGACCAGCTAGATCTACTGTCTCTATTGCTGACAGACTAGTCTACTGTCTCTATTATATTATGACAGACGAGCTAGATCTACTGTCTCTATTATTTCATGACAGACCAGCTAGATCTACTGTCTCTATTATTTTTTGACAGACCAGCTAGATCTACTGTCTCTATTATATTTTGACAGACCAGCTAGATCTACTGTCTCTATTATATTATGACAGACCAGCTAGATCTACTGTCTCTGTTATATTATGACAGACCAGCTAGATCTACTGTCTCTATTATATTCATGACAGACCAGCTAATAATAATCTACTGTCTCTATTATATTATGACAGACCAGCTAGATCTACTGTCTCTATTATATTATGACAGACCAGCTAGATCTACTGTCTCTATTATTTTATGACAGACCAGCTAGATCTACTGTCTCTATTATATTATTGACAGACCAGGTAGATCTACTGTCTCTATTATATTATGACAGACCAGCCAAATCTACTGTCTCTATTATATTATGACAGACAAGCTAGATCTACTGTCTCTATTATCTTATGACAGACCAGCTAGATCTACTGTCTCTATTATTTCATGACAGACCAGCTAGATCTACTGTCTCTATTATTTTTTGACATACCAGCTAGATCTACTGCCTCTATTATACGTTGACAGACCAGCTAGATCTACTGTCTCTATTATTTTATGACAGACCAGCCAAATCTACTGTCTCTATTATATTATGACAGACCAGCTAGATCTACTGTCTCTATTATTTTTTGACAGACCAGCTAGATCTACTGTCTCTATTATATTTTGACAGACCAGGTAGATCTACTGTCTCTATTATATTATGACAGACCAGCTAGATCTACTGTCTCTGTTATATTATGACAGACCAGGTAGATCTACTGTCTCTATTATATTATGACAGACCCGCCAAATCTACTGTCTCTATTATATTATGACAGACCAGCTAGATCTACTGTCTGTATTATATTTTGACAGACCAGCTAGATCTACTGTCTCTATTATATTATGACAGACCAGCTAGATCTACTGGCTTTATTGTATTATGACAGACCAGCTATATCGACTGTCTTTATTATATTTTGACAGACCAGGTAGATCTACTGTCTCTATTATATTATGACAGACCAGGTAGATCTACTGTCTCTATTATATTATGACAGACCAGGTAGATCTACTGTCTCTATTATATTATGACAGACCAGCTAGATCTACTGTCTCTATTATTTCATGACAGACCAGCTAGATCTACTGTCTCTATTATTTTATGACAGACCAGCTAGATCTATTGTCTCTGTTGTATTATATTATGACAGACCAGCTGGATCTACTGTCTCTATTATATTATGACATACCAGCTAGATCTATTGTCTCTATTATATTATGACAGACCAGCTAGATCTACTGTCTCTATTATGACATTAGATCTACTGACCAGCTAGATCTACTGTCTGTATTATTTTATGACAGACCAGCTAGATCTCTACTGTCTCTATTATATGACAGACCAGCTAGATCTACTGTCTCTATTATATTATGACAGACCAGCTAGATCTACTGTCTCTATTATTTCATGACAGACCAGCTAGATCTACTGTCTCTATTATTTTATGACAGACCAGCTAGATCTACTGTCTCTGTTGTTATGACAGACCAGCTAGATCTACTGTCTCTGTTATATTATGACAGACCAGCTAGATCTACTGTCTCTATTATATTTTGACAGACCAGCTAGATCTACTGTCTCTATTATATTTTGACAGACCAGCTAGATCTACTGTCTCTATTATATTTGACAGACCAGGTAGATCTACTGTCTCTATTATATTATGACAGACCAGCTAGATCTACTGTCTCTGTTATATTATGACAGACCAGGTAGATCTACTGTCTCTATTATATTATGACAGACCCGCCAAATCTACTGTCTCTATTATATTATGACAGACCAGCTAGATCTACTGTCTGTATTATATTTTGACAGACCAGCTAGATCTACTGTCTCTATTATATTATGACAGACCAGCTAGATCTACTGGCTTTATTGTATTATGACAGACCAGCTATATCGACTGTCTTTATTAAATTTTGACGGACCAGCTAGATCTACTGTCTCTATTATATTATGACAGACCAGGTAGATCTACTGTCTCTGTTATATTAGGACAGACCAGGTAGATCTACTGTCTCTGTTATATTATGACAGACCAGCTAGATCTACTGTCTCTATTATTTCATGACAGACCAGCTAGATCTACTGTCTCTATTATTTTATGACAGACCAGCTAGATCTACTGTCTCTGTTGTATGACATACCAGCTAGATCTATTGTCTCTATTGTATTATCACAGACCAGCTGGATCTACTGTCTCTATTATATTATGACATACCAGCTAGATCTACTGCCTCTATTATATTATGACAGACCAGCTAGATCTACTGTCTCTATTGTATGACATACCAGCTAGATCTACTGTCTCTATTATTTTATGACAGACCAGCTAGATCTACTGTCTCTATTATATTATGACAGACCAGCTAGATCTACTGTCTCTATTGTATTATGACAGACCAGCTAGATCTACTGTCTCTATTATTTTATGACAGACCAGCTAGATCTACTGTCTCTATTATTTTTTGACAGACCAGCTAGATCTACTGTCTCTGTTGTATGACATACCAGCTAGATCTACTGTCTCTGTTACATTATGACAGACCAGCTAGATCTACTGTCTCTATTATTTTATGACAGACCAGCTAGATCTACTGTCTCTATTATATTTTGACAGACCAGGTAGATCTACTGTCTCTATTATATTATGACAGACCAGCCAAATCTACTGTCTCTATTATATTATGACAGACCAGCTAGATCTACTGTCTCTATTATTTTATGACAGACCAGCTAGATCTACTGTCTCTGTTGCATGACATACCAGCTAGATCTACTGTCTCTATTATATTATGACAGACCAGCTAGATCTACTGTCTCTATTATTTCATGACAGACCAGCTAGATCTACTGTCTATATTATTTTATGACAGACCAGCTAGATCTACTGTCTCTATTATATTATGACAGACCAGCTAGATCTACTGTCTCTATTATATTATGACAGACCAGCTAGATCTACTGTCTCTATTATTTTATGACAGACCAGCTAGATCTACTGTCTCTGTTGTATGACATACCAGCTAGATCTACTGTCTTTATTGTATTATGACAGACCAGCTAGATCTACTGTCTCTATTATTTCATGACAGACCAGCTAGATCTACTGTCTCTATTATTTTATGACAGACCAGCTATATCGACTGTCTTTATTAAATTTTGACGGACCAGCTAGATCTACTGTCTCTATTATATTATGACAGACCAGGTAGATCTACTGTCTCTGTTATATTAGGACAGACCAGGTAGATCTACTGTCTCTGTTATATTATGACAGACCAGCTAGATCTACTGTCTCTATTATTTCATGACAGACCAGCTAGATCTACTGTCTCTATTATTTTATGACAGACCAGCTAGATCTACTGTCTCTATTGTATGACATACCAGCTAGATCTATTGTCTCTATTGTATTATCACAGACCAGCTTGATCTACTGTCTCTATTATATTATGACATACCAGCTAGATCTACTGCCTCTATTATATTATGACAGACCAGCTAGATCTACTGTCTCTATTGTATGACATACCAGCTAGATCTACTGTCTCTATTATTTTATGACAGACCAGCTAGATCTACTGTCTCTATTGTATGACAGACCAGCTAGATCTACTGTCTCTATTATATTATGACAGACCAGCTAGATCTACTGTCTCTATTATATTATGACAGACCAGCTAGATCTACTGTCTCTATTATTTCATGACAGACCAGCTAGATCTACTGTCTCTATTATTTTTTGACAGACCAGCTAGATCTACTGTCTCTGTTGTATGACATACCAGCTAGATCTACTGTCTCTATTATTTTATGACAGACCAGCTAGATCTACTGTCTCTATTATATTATGACAGACCCGCCAAATCTACTGTCTCTATTATATTATGACAGACCAGCTAGATCTACTGTCTCTATTATATTTTGACAGACCAGCTAGATCTACTGTCTCTATTATATTTTGACAGACCAGGTAGATCTACTGTCTCTATTATATTATGACAGACCAGCTAGATCTACTGTCTCTGTTATATTATGACAGACCAGGTAGATCTACTGTCTCTATTATATTATGACAGACCCGCCAAATCTACTGTCTCTATTATATTATGACAGACCAGCTAGATCTACTGTCTGTATTATATTTTGACAGACCAGCTAGATCTACTGTCTCTATTATATTATGACAGACCAGCTAGATCTACTGGCTTTATTATATTATGACAGACCAGCTATATCGACTGTCTTTATTACATTTTGACGGACCAGCTAGATCTACTGTCTCTATTATATTATGACAGACCAGGTAGATCTACTGTCTCTGTTATATTAGGACAGACCAGGTAGATCTACTGTCTCTGTTATATTATGACAGACCAGCTAGATCTACTGTCTCTATTATATTATGACAGACCAGCTAGATCTACTGTCTCTATTATTTTATGACAGACCAGCTAGATCTACTGTCTCTGTTATATGACATACCAGCTAGATCTATTGTCTCTATTGTATTATCACAGACCAGCTAGATCTACTGTCTCTATTATTTTATGACAGACCAGCTAGATCTACTGTCTCTATTATATTTTGACAGACCAGCTAGATCTACTGTCTCTATTATATTATGACAGACCAGCCAAATCTACTGTCTCTATTATATTATGACAGACCAGCTAGATCTACTGTCTCTATTATTTTATGACAGACCAGCTAGATCTACTGTCTCTATTGCATGACATACCAGCTAAATCTACTGTCTCTATTATATTATGACAGACCAGCTAGATCTACTGTCTCTATTATTTTATGACAGACCAGCTAGATCTACTGTCTCTATTATTTTATGACAGACCAGCTAGATCTACTGTCTCTATTATATTTTGACAGACCAGGTAGATCTACTGTCTCTATTATATTATGACAGACCAGCCAAATCTACTGTCTCTATTATATTATGACAGACCAGCTAGATCTACTGTCTCTATTATTTTATGACAGACCAGCTAGATCTACTGTCTCTGTTGCATGACATACCAGCTAAATCTACTGTCTCTATTATATTATGACAGACCAGCTAGATCTACTGTCTCTATTATTTCATGACAGACCAGCTAGATCTACTGTCTATATTATTTTATGACAGACCAGCTAGATCTACTGTCTCTGTTATATTATGACAGACCAGGTAGATCTACTGTCTCTATTATATTATGACAGACCAGGTAGATCTACTGTCTCTATTATATTATGACAGACCAGCTAGATCTACTGTCTGTATTATATTTTGACAGACCAGCTAGATCTACTGTCTCTATTATATTATGACAGACCAGCTAGATCTACTGGCTTTATTGTATTATGACAGACCAGCTATATCGACTGTCTTTATTACATTTTGACGGACCAGCTAGATCTACTGTCTCTATTATATTATGACATACCAGCTAGATCTATTGTCTCTATTATATTATGACAGACCAGCTAGATCTACTGTCTCTATTATATTATGACATACCAGCTAGATCTACTGTCTCTATTATATTATGACAGACCAGCTAGATCTACTGTCTCTATTGTATTATGACAGACCAGCTAGATCTACTGTCTCTATTATTTTATGACAGAGCAGCTAGATCTACTGTCTCTATTATATTATGACAGACCAGCTAGATCTACTGTCTCTGTTATATTATGACAGACCAGGTAGAACTACTGTCTCTATTATATTATGACAGACCAGCTAGATCTACTGTCTCTATTATTTTATGACAGACCAGCTAGATCTACTGTCTCTGTTATTTATGACATACCAGCTAGATCTACTGTCTCTGTTATATTATGACAGACCAGCTAGATCTACTGTCTCTGTTACATTATGACAGACCAGCTAGATCTACTGTCTCTATTATTTTATGACAGACCAGCTAGATCTACTGTCTCTATTATATTTTGACAGACCAGGTAGATCTACTGTCTCTATTATATTATGACAGACCAGCCAGATCTACTGTCTCTATTATATTATGACAGACCAGCTAGATCTACTGTCTCTATTATTTTATGACAGACCAGCTAGATCTACTGTCTCTATTATTTTATGACATACCAGCTAGATCTACTGTCTCTATTATATTATGACAGACCAGCTAGATCTACTGTCTCTATTATTTCATGACAGACCAGCTAGATCTACTGTCTCTATTATTTTATGACAGACCAGCTAGATCTACTGTCTCTGTTATATTATGACAGACCAGGTAGATCTACTGTCTCTATTATATTATGACAGACCAGCTAGATCTACTGTCTCTATTATTTTATGACAGACCAGCTAGATCTACTGTCTCTGTTATATTATGACAGACCAGCTAGATCTACTGTCTTTATTATATTATGACAGACCAGCTAGATCTACTGTCTCTATTATTTCATGACAGACCAGCTAGATCTACTGTCTCTATTATTTTATGACAGACCAGCTAGATCTACTGTCTTTATTAAATTTTGACAGACCAGCTAGATCTACTGTCTCTATTATATTATGACAGACCAGGTAGATCTACTGTCTCTATTATATTATGACAGACCAGCTAGATCTACTGTCTCTGTTATATTATGACAGACCAGCTAGATCTACTGTCTCTATTATATTATGACAGACCAGCTAGATCTACTGTCTCTATTATTTTATGACAGACCAGCTAGATCTACTGTCTCTATTGTATGACATACCAGCTAGATCTATTGTCTCTATTGTATTATCACAGACCAGCGTAGATCTACTGTCTCTATTATATTATGACATACCAGCTAGATCTACTGTCTCTATTATATTATGACAGACCAGCTAGATCTACTGTCTCTATTATTTTATGACAGACCAGCTAGATCTACTGTCTCTATTATATTATGACAGACCAGCTAGATCTACTGTCTCTATTATTTTATGACAGACCAGCTAGATCTACTGTCTCTATTGCTTTATGACAGACCAGCTAGATCTACTGTCTCTATTATATTATGACAGACCAGCTAGATCTACTGTCTCTATTATTTCATGACAGACCAGCTAGATCTACTGTCTCTATTATATTATGACAGACCAGCTAGATCTACTGTCTCTGTTATATTATGACAGACCAGGTAGATCTACTGTGTCTATTATATTATGACAGACCAGCTAAATCTACTGTCTCTATTATATTATGACAGACCAGCTAAATCTACTGTCTCTATTATATTTTGACAGACCAGCTAGATCTACTGTCTCTATTATATTTTGACAGACCAGCTAGATCTACTGTCTCTATTATTTCATGACAGACCAGCTAGATCTACTGTCTCTATTATTTATGACAGACCAGCTAGATCTACTGTCTCTGTTATATTATGACAGACCAGGTAGATCTACTGTCTCTATTATATTATGACAGACCCGCCAAATCTACTGTCTCTATTATATTATGACAGACCAGCTAGATCTACTGTCTCTATTATATTTTGACAGACCAGCTAGATCTACTGTCTCTATTATATTATGACAGACCAGCTAGATCTACTGTCTCTTATTATATTATGACAGACCAGGTAGATCTACTGTCTCTATTATATTAGGACAGACCAGCTAGATCTACTGTCTCTATTATATTATGACAGACCAGCTAGATCTACTGTCTCTGTTATATTATGACAGACCAGCTAGATCTACTGTCTCTGTTATATTATGACAGACCAGCTAGATCTACTGTCTCTATTATTTATGACAGACCAGCTAGATCTACTGTCTCTATTATATTATGACAGACCAGCTAGATCTACTGTCTCTATTATATTATGACAGACCAGCTAGATCTACTGTCTCTATTGTATTATCACAGACCAGCTAGATCTACTGTCTCTATTATATTATGACAGACCAGCTAGATACTGTCTCTATTATTTTATGACAGACCAGCTAGATCTACTGTCTCTATTATTAGACATACCAGCTAGATCTACTGTCTCTATTATATTATGACAGACCAGCTAGATCTACTGTCTCTATTATTTTATGACAGACCAGCTAGATCTACTGTCTCTATTATTTTATGACAGACCAGCTAGATCTACTGTCTCTATTATATTATGACAGACCAGCTAGATCTACTGTCTCTATTATATTATGACAGACCAGCTAGATCTACTGTCTCTATTATTTTATGACAGACCAGCTAGATCTACTGTCTCTGTTATATGACAGACCAGCTAGATCTACTGTCTCTGTTACATTATGACAGACCAGCTAGATCTACTGTCTCTATTATTTTATGACAGACCAGCTAGATCTACTGTCTCTATTATATTTTGACAGACCAGCTAGATCTACTGTCTCTATTATATTATGACAGACCAGCTAGATCTACTGTCTCTATTATATTATGACAGACCAGCTAGATCTACTGTCTCTATTATTTTATGACAGACCAGCTAGATCTACTGTCTCTATTATATGACATACCAGCTAGATCTACTGTCTCTATTATATTATGACAGACCAGCTAGATCTACTGTCTCTATTATTTCATGACAGACCAGCTAGATCTACTGTCTCTATTATTTTATGACAGACCAGCTAGATCTACTGTCTCTGTTATATTATGACAGACCAGCTAGATCTACTGTCTCTATTATATTATGACAGACCAGCTAGATCTACTGTCTCTATTATATTATGACAGACCAGCTAGATCTACTGTCTCTATTATATTTTGACAGACCAGCTAGATCTACTGTCTCTATTATTTTATGACAGACCAGCTAGATCTACTGTCTTTATTGTATTATGACAGACCAGCTAGATCTACTGTCTCTATATTACATGACAGACCAGCTAGATCTACTGTCTCTATTATATTATGACAGACCAGCTAGATCTACTGTCTCTGTTATATTATGACAGACCAGCTAGATCTACTGTCTCTGTTATATTATGACAGACCAGCTAGATCTACTGTCTCTATTATTTCATGACAGACCAGCTAGATCTACTGTCTCTATTATTTTATGACAGACCAGCTAGATCTACTGTCTCTGTTATATTATGACAGACCAGCTAGATCTACTGTCTCTATTATATTATGACAGACCAGCTAGATCTACTGTCTCTATTATATTATGACAGACCAGCTAGATCTACTGTCTCTATTATATTATGACAGACCAGCTAGATCTACTGTCTCTATTATTTTATGACAGACCAGCTAGATCTACTGTCTCTATTATTTTATGACAGACCAGCTAGATCTACTGTCTCTATTATTTTATGACAGACCAGCTAGATCTACTGTCTCTGTTATATTATGACAGACCAGGTAGATCTACTGTCTCTATTATATTTTGACAGACCAGCTAGATCTACTGTCTCTATTATTTCATGACAGACCAGCTAGATCTACTGTCTCTATTATTTTTTGACAGACCAGCTAGATCTACTGTCTCTGTTGTATGACATACCAGCTAGATCTACTGTCTCTGTTACATTATGACAGACCAGCTAGATCTACTGTCTCTATTATATTTTGACAGACCAGGTAGATCTACTGTCTCTATTATATTATGACAGACCAGCCAAATCTACTGTCTCTATTATATTATGACAGACCAGCTAGATCTACTGTCTCTATTATTTTATGACAGACCAGCTAGATCTACTGTCTCTGTTGCATGACATACCAGCTAGATCTACTGTCTCTATTATATTATGACAGACCAGCTAGATCTACTGTCTCTATTATTTCATGACAGACCAGCTAGATCTACTGTCTATATTATTTTATGACAGACCAGCTAGATCTACTGTCTCTGTTATATTATGACAGACCAGGTAGATCTACTGTCTCTATTATATTATGACAGACCCACCAAATCTACTGTCTCTATTATATTATGACAGACCAGGTAGATCTACTGTCTCTATTATATTATGACAGACCAGCTAGATCTACTGTCTCTGTTATATTATGACAGACCAGGTAGATCTACTGTCTCTATTATATTTTGACAGACCAGATAGATCTACAGTCTCTATTATTTCATGACAGACCAGCTAGATCTACTGTCTCTATTATTTTTTGACAGACCAGCTAGATCTACTGTCTCTGTTGTATGACATACCAGCTAGATCTACTGTCTCTGTTACATTATGACAGACCAGCTAGATCTACTGTCTCTATTATATTTTGACAGACCAGGTAGATCTACTGTCTCTATTATATTATGACAGACCAGCCAAATCTACTGTCTCTATTATATTATGACAGACCAGCTAGATCTACTGTCTCTATTATTTTATGACAGACCAGCTAGATCTACTGTCTCTGTTATTTTATGACATACCAGCTAGATCTACTGTCTCTATTATATTATGACAGACCAGCTAGATCTACTGTCTCTATTATTTCATGACAGACCAGCTAGATCTACTGTCTATATTATTTTATGACAGACCAGCTAGATCTACTGTCTCTGTTATATTATGACAGACCAGGTAGATCTACTGTCTCTATTATATTATGACAGACCCACCAAATCTACTGTCTCTATTATATTATGACAGACCAGGTAGATCTACTGTCTCTATTATATTATGACAGACCAGCTAGATCTACTGTCTCTGTTATATTATGACAGACCAGGTAGATCTACTGTCTCTATTATATTTTGACAGACCAGATAGATCTACAGTCTCTATTGTATTATGACAGACCAGCTAGATCTACTGTCTCTATTATATTATGACCGACCAGCTAGATCTACTGTCTCTATTATACTTTGTCAGACCAGGTAGATATACTGTCTCTATTCTATTATGACAGACCAGATAGATCTACTGTCGCTATTATATTATGACAGACCAGCTAGATCTACTGTCTCTATTATATTATGACATACCAGCTAGATCTACTGCCTCTATTATATTATGACAGACCAGCTAGATCTACTGTCTCTATTGTATGACATACCAGCTAGATCTACTGTCTCTATTATTTTATGACAGACCAGCTAGATCTACTGTCTCTATTATTTTATGACAGACCAGCTAGATCTACTGTCTCTATTGTATGACATACCAGCTAGATCTACTGTCTCTATTATATTATGACAGACCAGCTAGATCTACTGTCTCTATTATTTCATGACAGACCAGCTAGATCTACTGTCTCTATTATTTTTTGACAGACCAGCTAGATCTACTGTCTCTGTTGTATGACATACCAGCTAGATCTACTGTCTCTGTTACATTATGACAGACCAGCTAGATCTACTGTCTCTATTATATTTTGACAGACCAGGTAGATCTACTGTCTCTATTATATTATGACAGACCAGCCAAATCTACTGTCTCTATTATATTATGACAGACCAGCTAGATCTACTGTCTCTATTATTTTATGACAGACCAGCTAGATCTACTGTCTATTATTTTATGACAGACCAGCTAGATCTACTGTCTCTATTATATTATGACAGACCAGCTAGATCTACTGTCTCTATTATATTCATGACAGACCAGCTAGATCTACTGTCTCTATTATTTTATGACAGACCAGCTAGATCTACTGTCTCTATTATTTATGACATACCAGCTAGATCTACTGTCTCTATTATATTATGACAGACCAGCTAGATCTACTGTCTCTATTATATTTTGACAGACCAGGTAGATCTACTGTCTCTATTATATTATGACAGACCAGCTAGATCTACTGTCTCTGTTATATTATGACAGACCAGCTAGATCTACTGTCTCTATTATATTTTGACAGACCAGGTAGATCTACTGTCTCTATTATATTATGACAGACCAGCCAAATCTACTGTCTCTATTATATTATGACAGACCAGCTAGATCTACTGTCTCTATTATATTTTGACAGACCAGCTAGATCAACTGTCTCTATTAGATTATGACAGACCAGCTAGATCTACTGTCTCCATTATATTATGACAGACCAGCTAGATCTACTGTCTCTATTGTATGACATACCAGCTAGATCTACTGTCTCTATTATATTATGTCAGACCAGCTAGATCTACTGCCTCTATTATACTTTGACAGACCAGATAGATCTACTGTCTCTATTGCATTATGGCAGACCAGCTAGATCTACTGTCTCTATTGTATGACATACCAGCTAGATCTACTGTCTCTATTATATTATGACAGACCAGCTAGATCTACTGTCTCTATTATTTTATGACAGACCAGCTAGATCTACTGTCTCTATTATTTTATGACAGACCAGCGATATCTACTGTCTCTGTTACATTATGACAGACCAGCTAGATCTACTGTCTCTATTATTTTATGACAGACCAGCTAGATCTACTGTCTCTATTATATTTTGACAGACCAGATAGATCTACTGTCTCTATTATATTATGACAGACCAGCTAGATCTACTGTCTCTATTATATTATGACAGACCAGGTAGATCTACTGTCTCTATTATATTATGACAGACCAGCCAAATCTACTGTCTCTATTATATTATGACAGACCAGCTAGATCTACTGTCTCTATTATATTATGACAGACCAGCTAGATCTACTGTCTCTATTATATTATGACAGACCAGCTAGATCTACTGTCTCTATTATATTATGACAGACCAGCTAGATCTACTGTCTCTGTTATATTATGACAGACCAGGTAGATCTACTGTCTCTGTTATATTATGACAGACCCGCCAAATCTACTGTCTCTATTATATTATGACAGACCAGCCAAATCTACTGTCTCTATTATATTATGACAGACCAGCTAGATCTACTGTCTCTATTATATTATGACAGACCAGCTAGATCTACTGTCTCTATTATTTCATGAGAGACCAGCTAGATCTACTGTCTCTATTATTTTTTGACAGACCAGCTAGATCTACTGTCTCTGTTGTATGACATACCAGCTAGATCTACTGTCTCTGTTACATTATGACAGACCAGCTAGATCTACTGTCTCTATTGTATTATGGCAGACCAGGTAGATCTACTGTGTCTATTATATTATGACAGACCAGCTAGATCTACTGTCTCTGTTATATTATGACAGACCAGCTAGATCTACTGTCTCTGTTACATTATGACAGACCAGGTAGATCTACTGTCTCTATTATATTATGACAGACCCGCCAAATCTACTGTCTCTATTATATTATGACAGACCAGCTAGATCTACTGTCTCTATTATTTTATGACAGACCAGCTAGATCTACTGTCTCTATTATATTTTGACAGACCAGCTAGATCTACTGTCTCTGTTGTATGACATACCAGCTAGATCTACTGTCTCTATTACATTATGACAGACCAGCTAGATCTACTGTCTCTATTGTATTATGGCAGACCAGGTAGATCTACTGTGTCTATTATATTATGACAGACCAGCTAGATCTACTGTCTCTGTTATATTATGACAGACCAGCTAGATCTACTGTCTCTGTTACATTATGACAGACCAGGTAGATCTACTGTCTCTATTATATTATGACAGACCAGCCCGATCTACTGTCTCTATTATATTATGACAGACCAGCTAGATCTACTGTCTCTATTATTTTATGACAGACCAGCTAGATCTACTGTCTCTGTTACATTATGACAGACCAGGTAGATCTACTGTCTCTATTATTTTTGACAGACCAGCTAGATCTACTGTCTCTGTTGTATGACATACCAGCTAGATCTACTGTCTCTGTTATATTATGACAGACCAGCTAGATCTACTGTCTCTATTATTTTATGACAGACCAGCTAGATCTACTGTCTCTATTATATTTTGACAGACCAGCTAGATCTACTGTCTCTATTATATTATGACAGACCAGCCAAATCTACTGTCTCTATTATATTATGACAGACCAGCTAGATCTACTGTCTCTATTATTTTATGACAGACCAGCTAGATCTACTGTCTCTGTTGCATGACATACCAGCTAGATCTACTGTCTCTATTATATTATGACAGACCAGCTAGATCTACTGTCTCTATTATTTCATGACAGACCAGCTAGATCTACTGTCTATATTATTTTATGACAGACCAGCTAGATCTACTGTCTCTGTTATATTATGACAGACCAGGTAGATCTACTGTCTCTATTATATTATGACAGACCAGGTAGATCTACTGTCTCTATTATATTATGACAGACCAGCTAGATCTACTGGTCTGTATTATATTATGACAGACCAGCTAGATCTACTGTCTCTATTATATTATGACAGACCAGCTAGATCTACTGTCTCTATTATATTTTGACAGACCAGCTAGATCTACTGTCTTTATTATATTTTGACAGACCAGGTAGATCTACTGTCTCTATTATATTATGACAGACCAGGTAGATCTACTGTCTCTGTTATATTATGACAGACCAGGTAGATATACTGTCTCTGTTATATTATGACAGACCAGCTAGATCTACTGTCTCTATTATTTCATGACAGACCAGCTAGATCTACTGTCTCTATTATTTTATGACAGACCAGCTAGATCTACTGTCTCTGTTGTATGACATACCAGCTAGATCTATTGTCTCTATTGTATTATCACAGACCAGCTGGATCTACTGCTCTCTATTATATTATGACTTCAGCTAGATCTACTGCCTCCTATTATATTATGACAGACCAGCTAGATCTACTGTCTCTATTGTATTATGACATGACCAGGCTAGATCTACTGTCTCTATTATTTTATGACAGACCAGCTAGATCTACTGTCTCTATTATTTTATGACAGACCAGCCAGAATCTACTGTCTCTATTTGTATGACATGACCAGCTAGATCTACTGTCTCTATTATATTATGACAGACCAGCTAGATCTACTGTCTCTATTATTTCATGACAGACCAGCTAGATCTACTGTCTCTATTATTTTTTGACAGACCAGCTAGATCTACTGTCTCTGTTGTATGACATACCAGCTAGATCTACTGTCTCTGTTACATTATGACAGACCAGCTAGATCTACTGTCTCTATTGTATTATGACAGACCAGGTAGATCTACTGTCTCTATTATATTATGACAGACCAGCCAGATCTACTGTCTCTATTATATTATGACAGACCAGCTAGATCTACTGTCTCTATTACTTTATGACAAGACCAGCT
>NW_026283481.1:0-10578 GCF_023373465.1 Oncorhynchus keta | reverse complement strand
ATTATAGAAAGACCAGCTGACTGAAGGACAGTATGGCAGGTCATATGTTATTTTATAGAAGTAGAAAGACCAGCTGACTGTAGGACAGTATGGCAGGTCATATGTTATTTTATAGAAAGACCAGCTGACTGAAGGACAGTATGGCAGGTCATATGTTATTTTATAGAAAGACCAGCTGACTGAAGGACAGTATGGCAGGTCATTTGTTATTTTATAGAAGTAGAAAGACCAGCTGACTGAAGGACAGTATGGCAGGTCATATGTTATTTTATAGGAGTAGAAAGACCAGCTGACTGAAGGACAGTATGGCAGGTCATATGTTATTTTATAGAAAGACCAGCTGACTGAAGGACAGTATGGCAGGTCATATGTTATTTTATAGAAAGACCAGCTGACTGAAGACAGTATGGCAGGTCATATGTTATTTTATAGAAAGACCAGCTGACTGAAGGACAGTATGGCAGGTCATATGTTATTTTATAGAAGTAGAAAGACCAGCTGACTGAAGGACAGTATGGCAGGTCATATGTTATTTTATAGAAAGACCAGCTGACTGAAGGACAGTATGGCAGGTCATATGTTATTTTATAGAAAGACCAGCTGACTGAAGGACAGTATGGCAGGTCATATGTTATTTTATAGAAAGACCAGCTGACTGAAGGACAGTATGGCAGGTCATATGTTATTTTATAGAAAGACCAGCTGACTGAAGGACAGTATGGCAGGTCATATGTTATTTTATAGAAAGACCAGCTGACTGAAGGACAGTATGGCAGGTCATATGTTATTTTATAGGAGTAGAAAGACCAGCTGACTGAAGGACAGTATGGCAGGTCATATGTTATTTTATAGAAAGACCAGCTGACTGAAGGACAGTATGGCAGGTCATATGTTATTTTATAGGAGTAGAAAGACCAGCTGACTGAAGACAGTATGGCAGGTCATATGTTATTTTGTAGAAAGACCAGCTGACTGAAGGACAGTATGGCAGGTCATATGTTATTTTGTAGAAAGACCAGCTGACTGAAGGACAGTATGGCAGGTCATATGTTATTTTATAGAAAGACCAGCTGACTGAAGGACAGTATGGCAGGTCATATGTTATTTTATAGAAAGACCAGCTGACTGAAGGACAGTATGGCAGGTCATATGTTATTTTATAGAAAGACCAGCTGACTGAAGGACAGTATGGCAGGTCATATGTTATTTTATAGAAGTAGAAAGACCAGCTGACTGAAGGACAGTATGGCAGATCATATGTTATTCTATAGAAAGACCAGCTGACTGAAGACAGTATGGCAGGTCATATGTTATTTTATAGAAAGACCAGCTGACTGAAGGACAGTATGGCAGGTCATATGTTATTTTATAGGAGTAGAAAGACCAGCTGACTGAAGACAGTATGGCAGGTCATATGTTATTTTATAGAAAGACCAGCTGACTGAAGGACAGTATGGCAGATCATATGTTATTCTATAGAAAGACCAGCTGACTGAAGGACAGTATGGCAGGTCATATGTTATTCTATAGAAAGACCAGCTGACTGAAGGACAGTATGGCAGGTCATATGTTATATTATAGAAAGACCAGCTGACTGAAGACAGTATGGCAGGTCATATGTTATTTTATAGAAAGACCAGCTGACTGAAGGACAGTATGGCAGGTCATATGTTATTTTATAGGAGTAGAAAGACCAGCTGACTGAAGGACAGTATGGCAGGTCATATGTTATATTATAGAAAGACCAGCTGACTGAAGACAGTATGGCAGTTCATATGTTATTTTGTAGAAAGACCAGCTGACTGAAGGACAGTATGGCAGGTCATATGTTATTTTATAGAAAGACCAGCTGACTGAAGGACAGTATGGCAGGTCATATGT
Source organism: Oncorhynchus keta (assembly GCF_023373465.1). Taxonomy (NCBI): domain Eukaryota; kingdom Metazoa; phylum Chordata; class Actinopteri; order Salmoniformes; family Salmonidae; genus Oncorhynchus; species Oncorhynchus keta. Next base: position 8,697 of record NW_026283481.1, on the reverse strand, counting down.
TATTTTATAGGAGTAGAAAGACCAGCTGACTGAAGACAGTATGGCAGGTCATATGTTATTTTATAGAAAGACCAGCTGACTGAAGGACAGTATGGCAGGTCATATGTTATTTTATAGAAGTAGAAAGACCAGCTGACTGAAGACAGTATGGCAGGTCATATGTTATTTTATAGAAGTAGAAAGACCAGCTGACTGAAGGACAGTATGGCAGGTCATATGTTATTTTATAGGAGTAGAAAGACCAGCTGACTGAAGACAGTATGGCAGGTCATATGTTATTTTATAGAAAGACCAGCTGACTGGAAGGACAGTATGGCAGGTCATATGTTATTTTTATAGAAGTAGAGAAAGACCAGCTGACTGAAGACAGTATGGCAGGTCATATGTTATTTCTATAGAAAGACCAGCTGACTGAAGACAGCAGGTCATATGTTATATTATAGAAAGACCAGCTGACTGAAGACAGTATGGCAGGTCATATGTTATTCATAGAAAGAATTCAGCTGACTGGAAGAGCGGTATGGCAGGTCATATGTTATTTTATAGAAAGACCAGCCACCGAAGACAGTATGGCAGGTCATATGTTATTTATGAAGTAGATTTGGTTGACTAATAACAGTCTTCAAAAATGCCGTCACAGCTCAACTTGCCAGAGTTGTGTATGGGAACATAAACACACACAGACGTACTCCTTCTCTGTGTCTCGTACTCTCTTGACTTCCATGCCACAATGTTGGCTTCAGATCTGAAGACATCCTCACTAGCCAGGTCAGAGAGGCCGTCAGCTACAGGACAGAGACAGAGAGACGGAGAGGCAGAGACAGAGAGACAGAAAGACAGGGCAGAGAAGGGAGAGGCAGAGACAGAGAGACAGAGACGGACAGGAGACAGAGAGAGACAGAAAGACAGAGATGGAGGCAGAAAGACAGGGGCAGAGACAAGAGGCAGAGACAGAGAGAGACAGAAAGACAGGGGCAGAGGAAGGAGAGAGGCAGAGACAGAGAGACAGAGACAGAGAGATGGAGGCAAGTCAGAGAGACAGAAAGACAGAGAGATAGAGCAGAGACAGAAAGACAGGGGGCAGAGAGAAGGAGAGGCAGAGACAAGAGAGACAGAAAGACAGAGACAGAGAGATGGAGGCAGAGACAGAGACAGAAGAAGACAGAGAGAAGGAGGCAGAGACAGAGAGACAGAAAGACAGAGACAGAGAGAAGAGGCAGAGACAGAGAGAGACAGAAAGACAGAGAGATGGAGGCAGAGACAGAGAAGGAGAGGCAGAGACAGAGAGAGACAGAAAGACAGAGACAGAGAAAGGAGAGAGACAGAGACAGAAAGACAGAACAGAGAAGGAGGAGAACAGAGACAGAGACAGAAGGAAGACAGAGACAGAGACAGAGAAAGGAGGCAGAGACAGAGACAGAGAGAAGGAGACAGAAAGACAGGACAGAGAGGAAAGGAGAGCAGAGACAGATCAGAAAGACAGAGACAGAGAGAAGGAGACAGAGACAGAGACAGGAGACAGAAAGAGACAGAGAGAGAAGGAGAGGCAGAGACAGAGACAGAAACAGAGAGAAGGAGGCAGAGACAGAGACAGAGAGAAGGAAGGCAGGCAGAGACAGAGACAGAGACAGAGAGAAGGAGGCAGAGGCAGAGACAGAGAGAAGGAGGCAGAGACAGAGAGAAAGAAAGACAGGGGCAGAGAGAAGGAGAGGCAGAGACAGTAGTGGTCACTGACTAATTGGACATTAATTTCCCACTGTGAGAAAACCCTTTCTGTACATACAGCACTCGGGCGGCAGGGTAGCCTAGTGGTTAGAGGGTAGAGGCGGCAGGGTAGCCTAGTGGTTAGAGTGTAGAGGCGGCAGGGAAGCCTAGTGGTTAGAGGGTAGAGGCGGCAGGGTAGCCTAGTGGTTAGAGGGTAGAGGTGGCAGGGTAGCCTAGTGGTTAGAGGGTAGAGGCGGCAGGGTAGCCTAGTGGTTAGGGGTAGAGGCGGCAGGGTAGCCTAGTGGTTAGAGGGCAGAGGCGGCAGGGTAGCCTAGTGGTTAGAGTGTAGAGCGGCAGGGTAGCCTAGTGGTTAGAGGGTGAGGCGGCAGGGTAGCCTCGTGGTTAGGAGGTAGAGGTGGCAGGGTAGCCTCGTGGTTAGAGTGCAGAGGCGGCAGGGTAGCCTAGTGGTTAGAGCGTTGGACTAGTAACCGAAGGTTGCAGTTCAAACCCCGAGCTGACAAGGTACAAATCTGTCATTCTGCCCTGAACAGGCAGTTAAACCCACTGTTCCCAGGCCGTCATTGAAAATAAGAATATGTTCTTAACTGACTTGCCTGGTTAAATAAAGGAAAAATTAAAACTTTTTTTTACATTTGTATCAGATTTTTGCTTCAAGGACCTCATTGAATGCAACCGTTTATGAGAGGTGTTTCGTGCTCATAATTGGGAGGCTGAATAGAAGGACTGGACATGCAGATAAATGAAAGAGATGAATGATTTCTGCTGGGCCTTCAGGACTGACTGGGTTAAACAACCTGGGCTCTCAGGACTGACAGGGTTAAACAACCTGGGCTCTCAGGACTGACTGGTTTAACAACCTGGGCTCTCAGGACTGACTGGGTTAAACAACCTGGGCTCTCAGGACTGACAGGGTTAAGCAACCTGGGCTCTCAGGACTGACAGGGTTAAACAACCTGGGCTCTCAGGACTGACAGGGTTAAACTGGGTTAAAACCCTGGGCTCTCAGGACTGACAGGGTTAAACAACCTGGGCTCTCAGGACTGACAGGGTTAAACAACCTGGGCTCTCAGGACTGACTGGGTTAAACAACCTGGGCTCTCAGGACTGACAGGGTTAAACAACCTGGGCTCTCAGGACTGACTGGGTTAAACAACCTGGGCTCTCAGGACTGACTGGGTTAAACAACCTGGGCTCTCAGGACTGACTGGGTTAAACAACCTGGGCTCTCAGGACTGACTGGGTTAAACAACCTGGGCTCTCAGGACTGACAGGGTTAAACAACCTGGGCTCTCAGGACTGACTGGGTTAAACAACCTGGGCTCTCAGGACTGACAGGTTAAACAACCTGGGCTCTCAGGACTGACAGGTTAAACAACCTGGGCTCTCAGGACTGACAGGGTTAAACAACCTGGGCTCTCAGGACTGACAGGGTTAAACAACCTGGGCTCTCAGGACTGACTGGGTTAAACTCAGGGCTCTCAGGACTGACAGGGTTAAACAACCTGGGCTCTCAGGACTGACAGGGTTAAACAACCTGGGCTCTCAGGACTGACAGGGGGCTTAAACAACCTGACAGGTGGGCTCAGGACTGACAGGGTTAAACAACCTGGGCTCTCAGGACTGACTGGGGTTAAACAACCTGGGCTCTCAGGACTGACAGGGGGTTAAACAACCTGGGCTCTCAGGACTGACAGGGTTAAACAACCTGGGCTCTCAGGACTGACAGGGTTAAACAACCTGGGCTCTCAGGACTGACAGGGTTAAACAACCTGGGCTCTCAGGACTGACAGGGTTAAACAACCTGGGCTCTCAGGACTGGGTTAAATAACCTGGGCTCTCAGGACTGACAGGGTTAAACAACCTGGGCTCTCAGGACTGACTAGGTTAAACAACCTGGGCTCTCAGGACTGACAGGGTTAAACAACCTGGGCTCTCAGGACTGACAGGAACAACCTGGGCTCTCAGGACTGACTGGGTTAAACAACCTGGGCTCTCAGGACTGACAGGGTTAAACAACCTGCTCTCAGGACTGACTGGGTTAAACAACCTGGGCTCTTCAGGACTGACAAACAACCTGGGCTCTCAGGACTGACAGGGTTAAACAACCTGGGATAGGTTAAACTCTCAGGACTGACAGGGTTAAACAACCTGGGCTCTCAGGACTGACAGGGTTAAACAACCTGGGCTCTCAGGACTGACAGGGTTAAACAACCTGGGCTCAGACTGACAGGGTTAAACAACCTGGGCTCTCAGGACTGACAGGGTTAAACAACCTGGGCTCTCAGGACTGACAGGGTTAAACAACCTGGGCTCTCAGGACTGACAGGGTTTAACAACCTGGGCTCTCAGGACTGACGGTCTCAGGACTGACAGGGTTAAACAACCTGGGCTCTGATAGGGTTAAACACCTGGGCTCAGGACTGACAGGGTTAAACAACCTGGGCTCTCAGGGACTGACAACCTGGGCTCCTCAGGACTGACAGGGTTAAACAACCTGGGCTCAAACCTGGGCTCTCAGGACTGACAGGGTTAAACAACCTGGGCTCTCCAGGACTGACAGGGTTAAACAACCTGGGCTCTCAGGACTGACAGGGTTAAACAACCTGGGCTCTCAGGACTGACAGGGTTAAACAACCTGGGCTCCTCAGGACTGACAGGGTTAAACAACCTGGGCTCTCAGGACTGACAGGGTTAAACAACCTGGGCTCTGACAGGACAACCTGGGCTCTCAGGACTGACAGGGGTTAAACAACCTGGGCTCTCAGGACTGACAGGGTTAAAACAACCTGGGCTCTCAGGACTGACTGGGTTAAACAACCTGGGCTCTCAGGACTGACAGGGTTTTAACTGACAGGAACTGACTGAGGGTTAAACAACCTGGGCTCTCAGGACTGACAGGGTTAAACAACCTGGGCTCTCAGGACTGACAGGGTTAAACAACCTGGGGCTCTCAGGACTGACAGGGTTAAACAACCTGGGCTCTCAGGACTGACAGGGTTAAACAACCTGGGCTCTCAGGACTTAAACAACCTGGGCTCAGGACAGGGTTAAACAACCTGGGCTCTCAGGACTGACAGGGTTAAACAACCTGGGCTCTCAGGACTGACAGGGTTGAGCAACCTGGGCTCTCAGGACTGACTGGGTTAAACTAGCCTGGGCTCTCAGATGACAGGGTTAAACAACCTGGGCTCTCAGGACGGCAGTTGACAACCTGGGCTCTCAGGACAGCAGGGTTAAACAACCTGGGCTCTCAGGACTGACTGGAGTTAAACAACATGGAGGACCATCTTTAACTTAAGATCCTCATTCATCCACTGCCTGTTTTAGGGGAGAGGAGGAGGTACCCGACCGCTGTGAAACTAAACCGTTTTTAAAAAAATGAAACCACACACACACACACACACACACACACACACACACACACACACACACACACACACACACACACACACACACACACACACACACACACACACACACACACACACACACACACACACACACACACACACGGTACTGACCTGTAGTGCGTATGAGATGGACAGGCCCATGATCCCAGGGCTGAGGCTCTCTCTGGCCATCACAGCAAACAGAGCAGCAAACATTACGATACAGTTCCCTACAAACTCCAGACGCACCGCCAGCCACCTACAACACAGAGATATTAGAGACATTACGGTACAGTTCCCTACAAACTCCAGACGCACCGCCAGCCACCTACAACACAGAGATATTAGAGACATTACGGTACAGTTCCCTACAAACTCCAGACGCACCGCCAGCCACCTACAACACAGAGATATTAGAAACATCACGGTACAGTTCCCTACAAACTCCAGACGCACCGCCAGCCACCTACAACACAGAGAGATATTAGAGACATTACGGTACAGTTCCCTACAAACTCCAGACGCACCGCCAGCCACCTACAACACAGAGAGATATTAGAGACATTACGGTACGGTTCCCTCCAGACGCACCTCCAGCCACCTACAACACACAGAGATGTTAGAGACATTACGATGCAGTTTCCCTCCAGGCACAGCCACCTGGCTTACACAGAGATATTAGAGACATTACGGTACATTCCCTCAGGCAGCACCGCCAGCCACCTACAACACAGAGATATTAGAGCATCACGGTACAGTTCCCTACAAACTCCAGACGCACCGCCAGCCACCTACAACACAGAGATATTAGAGACATTACGGTACGGTTCCCTCCCAGACGCACCGCCAGCCACCTACAACACAGAGATATTAGAGACATTACGGTACGGTTCCCTCCAGACGCACCGCCAGCCACCTACAACACACAGAGATATTAGAAACATTACGGCACGGTTCCCTCCAGACGCACCGCCAGCCACCTACAACACACAGAGATATTAGAGACATCACGGTACAGTTCCCTACAAACTCCAGACGCACCGCCAGCCACCTACAACACAGAGATATTAGAGACATTACGGTGCGGTTCCCTCCAGACGCACCGCCAGCCACCTACAACACACAGAGATATTAGAGACATTACGGTACAGTTCCCTACAAACTCCAGACGCAGGTGAATGTTAATAGTACCTGCTATAAATGTTGACCAGGTCTCATTAGTTTGGATTTTGCTTTAAAAATATTTTATATCTCAACATGACTTATTGATTCAACCAATAAAGGTGTGCGTGTGTGACCGCGCTCCTCACCGGTTGGCTACGATGCTGGGGTAGTATGCTTTCTGGTTGTGGTCAACTCGACCGTCACTCTCCCTGATGAAGCGTTCCTGCTCCCCAAAGGCTCGGATGACGCTGGCGCCTAGCAACGTCTCGTTGAAGTGTGTGAGACCGGGAGGCGACTGACCGACTCAGACGCTTCAACTGACGAGACGACGCCACGTAGAAACGCTGTGGGGAGGGATGACACTGGAGGGATGACACAGAGGATTAGATGGAGGGATGACCACGGAAAGAGATGACACGGAGGGATGTAATGGAAGGGATGTGATGGAGAGGATGTAATGGAGGGATGACAACGGAAGGATGTAATGGAAGGGATGACATGGAGGAGATGACCACGGAAGGGATGTGATGGAAGGATGTAATGGAGAGATATGATGGAGAGAGATAACGGAAGGGATGACCACGGAGGAATGATCATGGAGAGAGATGAGATGGAGAGGATGACATGGAGGGATGACATGGAGGGGATGACATGGAGGGATGAGATGGAGGACTGACATGGAGGAATGACACGGAGAGATGACACGAAGGGATGACACTGAGAGAGATAACATGGAGGGATGAGAATGGAGGGATGAGATGGAGAGGATGAACATGAGAAGAGATGACACGGAGAGATGACACTGAAGGGATAACACGGAGAGAGATGAGAATGGAGAGATGAGATGAGAGATGACATAGAGAGGATGACACGGAAGGAGATAACATGGAGAGATGAGATGAGGACGACATGGAGGAGATAACATGGAGGAATGACATAGAGGATGACACGGAGGGATAACACGGAGAGAGATGACACGAGGAACATGAGATGACCACGGAGGGATGACATGAGAGAGATGTAGATGGAGGGATGATAACGTGAGAGGGATGACATGGAGGGATGTGATGAGGGATGACACGAATGACATGTAATGGAGGGATGACACTGAGAGGATGTAATGGAGGGACTGACATGGAGGAGATAACACGGATGAATGAGATGACAACGTGATGATGACACAGGAGGAGATAACGACTGGAAGGAATGACACGGAGGGATGACATAGACACTGAAGGACGATGACACTGGAGAGGATGACACGAAGGATCGTAGATGGAGGGATGACAACGGAGGAGGTGATGAATGAGTACGGAGGATGACAACGGAGAGAGACGTGAATGGAGAACGGAGGATAACACGGAGGGAATGTAATGGAAGAGGACTGACACTTGGAGGGATGTAGATGGAGAGATGACATGGAGGAACGTAGATGGAGGAGAATGACTACGGAGGGATGTGATGGATGGATGCAACACGGAGGGATGTGATGGTAGGACGACACGGAGGGATGTGATGAGTAGGGATGACACGGAGGGATGTGATGGTAGGGATGACACGGAGGGATGTGATGGTGGGATGATCATGGAGGGATGTGACGGAGGGATGACACGGAGGAATGTGATGGAGAGAGATGACACGGAGGGATGTGATGAGAGATGACACGGAGGGATGTGATGGTAGGACGACACGGAGGGATGTGATTAGTAGAATGACACGGAGGATGTGATGGTGAGAGATATGAAGGATGTGACTGGAGGATGACACGAAGGATGTGATGGAGGGATGACACGGAGGGATGTGATGGAGGGATGACACGGAGGGATGTGATGGAGGATGACATGGAGAGGATGTAGACGGAAGGGGATGACACGGAGGGATGTAATGGAGGGATGACACGGAGGGATGTGATGGAGGGATGACACGGAGGGATGTACATGGAGGGATGACATGGAGGGATGTGATGGAGGGATGACATGGAGGGATGAATGGGGAATGACACGGAGGGATGAGTGGAGGGATGACATGGAGGGATGATGGAGGGATGACACGGAGGGATGTGATGGAGTGGATGACATGGAGGGATGACATGGAGGGATGATATGGAGGGATCGACATGAGGATGGACTTGATGAGGGATGACATGGAGGGATGACAGGATGGACACGGAGGGATGTGGATGGAAGGGATGACCAACTTGGAAGGGCCGACATGGAGAGGATGTGAATGGAGGAGATGACATGGAGGGAATATGGGGGATGATGACGGATGTGATGGAGGGATGACCTGGAGGACACATGGAGATGTGATGGAGGATGACATGGAGGATGACATGGGGGATGACACTTGGAGGATGTGATGGAGGGATGTGATGAGGGATGATGGACGGATGACACGGAGGGATGTGATGGAGATGATG
>NW_026283480.1:0-949 GCF_023373465.1 Oncorhynchus keta | reverse complement strand
CCATATCAACACTGAGGTTATTAAAAGACCATATCAACACTGAGGTTATTAAAAGACCATATCAACACTGAGGTTATTAAAAGACCATATCAACACTGAGGTTATTAAAAGACCATATCAACACTGAGGTTATTAAAAGACCATATCAACACTGAGGTTATTAAAAGACCATATCAACACTGAGGTTATTAAAAGACCATATCAACACTGAGGTTATTAAAAGACCATATCAACACTGAGGTTATTAAAAGACCATATCAACACTGAGGTTATTAAAAGACCATATCAACACTGAGGTTATTAAAAGACCATATCAACACTGAGGTTATTAAAAGACCATATCAACACTGAGGTTATTAAAAGACCATATCAACACTGAGGTTATTAAAAGACCATATCAACACTGAGGTTATTAAAAGACCATATCAACACTGAGGTTATTAAAAGACCATATCAACACTGAGGTTATTAAAAGACCATATCAACACTGAGGTTATTAAAAGACCATATCAACACTGAGGTTATTAAAAGACCATATCAACACTGAGGTTATTAAAAGACCATATCAACACTGAGGTTATTAAAAGACCATATCAACACTGAGGTTATTAAAAGACCATATCAACACTGAGGTTATTAAAAGACCATATCAACACTGAGGTTATTAAAAGACCATATCAACACTGAGGTTATTAAAAGACCATATCAACACTGAGGTTATTAAAAGACCATATCAACACTGAGGTTATTAAAAGACCATATCAACACTGAGGTTATTAAAAGACCATATCAACACTGAGGTTATTAAAAGACCATATCAACACTGAGGTTATTAAAAGACCATATCAACACTGAGGTTATTAAAAGACCATATCAACACTGAGGTTATTAAAAGACCATATCAACACTGAGGTTATTAAAAGACCATATCAACACTGAGGTTATTAAA
>NW_026283479.1:20000-51999 GCF_023373465.1 Oncorhynchus keta | reverse complement strand
TTAATATACCACTGGTAACATCATGTTAATATACCACTGGTAACATCATGTTAATATACCACTGGTAACATCTTTAATATCCACTGGTAACATCATGGTAATATACCACTGGTAACATCATGGTAATATACCACTGGTAACATCATGTTAATATACCACTGGTAACATCATGTTAATATACCACTGGTAACATCATGTTAATATACCACTGGTAACATCATGTTAATATACCACTGGTAACATCATGTTAATATACCACTGGTAACATCATGGTAATATACCACTGGTAACATCATGTTAATATACCACTGGTAACATCATGGTAATATACCACTGGTAACATAATTTTAATATACCACTGGTAACATCATGGTAATATACCACTGGTAACATCATGTTAATATACCACTGGTAACCATCATGTTAATATACCACTGGTAATATACCACTGGTAACATCATGTTAATATACCACTGGTAACATCATACCTGGTAGTGGTGTACCTGAACACTCTCTCCCTAGTCCCTCGTACCTGAACACTCTCTCCCTAGACCTCCCCGTACCTGAACACTCTCTCCCTAGACCCCCGTACCTGAACACTCTCTCCCTAGTCCCCCCGTACCTGAACACTCTCTCCCTAGTCCCCCTGTACCTGGTAGCGTTGAACCTGAACACTCTCTCCCTAGTCCCTCCCGTACCTGGTAGCGTTGTACCTGAACACTCTCTCCCTAGTCCCTCCCGTACCTGGTAGCGTTGTACCTGAACACTCTCTCCCTAGTCCCCTCCTGTACTTCTGGTAGTGGTGTACCTGAACACTCTCTCCCTAGTCCCCCCCGTACCTGAACACTCTCTCCCTAGTCCCCCGTACCTGGTAGCGTTGAACCTGAACACTCTCTCCCTAGTCCCTCCCGTACCTGGTAGCGTTGTACTGAACACTTCTCTCCTAGTCCCCCGTACCTGGTAGCGTTGTACCTGAACACTCTCTCCTAGCCCCCTGTACCTGAACACTTTCCCTAGTCCCCGTACCTGAACACTCTCTCCCTAGTCCCCCCGTACCTGAACACTCTCTCCCTAGACCCCGTGTCCTGAACACTCTCTTCCCTAGTCCTCCCCGTACCTGGTAGAGTTGTACCTGAACACTCTCTCCCTAGTCCCCCTCGTACCTGGTAGCGTTGTTCCTGAACACTCTCTCCTAGTCCCCCGTACCTGGTAGTGGTGTACCTGAACACTCTCTCCCTAGACCCCCGTACCTGAACACTCTCTCCCTAGACCCCCGTACCTGAACACTCTCTCCCTTAGTCCCCGTACCTGGTAGTGGTGTACCTGAACACTCTCTCCCTAGTCCCTCCTGTACCTGAACACTCTCTCCCTAGTCCCTCCTGTACCTGAACACTCTCTCCCTAGTCCCTCCTGTACCTGAACACTCTCTCCCTAGTCCCCCATACCTGAACACCTCTCTCCCTAGACCCCCGTACCTGAACACTCTCTCCCTAGTCCCCCATACCTGAACACCCTCTCCCTAGTCCCCCATACCTGAACACCCTTCTCCCTAGTCCCCCGCATCTGAACACTCTCTCCCTAGTCCCCCGTACCTGGTAGTGGTGTACCTGAACACTCTCTCCCTAGACCCCCCGTACCCTGGAACACCCTCTCCCTAGACCCCCCGTACCTGAACACTCTCTCCCTAGACCCCCGTACCTGAACACTCTCTCCCTAGTCCCCGTACCTGGTAGTGGTGTACCTGAACACTCTCTCCCTAGTCCCCCCGTATCTGAACACTCTCTCAGTCCCCCCTCGTACCTGGTAGCGCTGTTCCTGAACACTCTCTCCCTAGTCCCCCGTACCTGGTAGTGGTGCACCTGAACACCTTCCTCGTTCTCTTATTTGAATACTTTCCTTTAGTCTCTTCCTGCATTTGGAAGTAGTACTTGAATACTTTCTCGCTCTCGTATTTTGTCTTCGGAAATACTTTCTCCTAGACTCCTCTGCATTGGTGAAATACTTCTTTCCCTAGTCCCCATACCTGGAACAATAGTGGTGTACCTGGAATACTTCCTAGTCTCTATACTCTGGAATACTTTCTAGAATTTCTGTATTTTTGGAATACTTTCTCTAGTTCTCGTATTTGAATATTTCTCTAGACTTCGTATTTGAATACTTTCTCTCTAGTCTCTCTGCATTTCTGGAATACTTCTCTTTCTCGTTCTCTGCATTTCTGGAACACTTTCCTTTAGTTCTCTGTATTTCTGGAATACTTTCCTAGTTCCCTATACTGAACACTCTCTCCTTTAGACCCCTGCATTCCTGAACACTTCTCCCTAGTTTCTGCACCTGAACACTCTCTCCCTAGACCCCCTGCATTTCTGGAACACTCTCTCCCTAGTCCCCGCATTCCTGAACACTTTCTCCTCGTCCCCCGTACCTGAACACTTTCTCCTAGTTCCTCCCCGTATTTCCTGAACACTCTCTCCTTAGTCCTCCTGTACCTGGTAGCGTTGTACTCTGAACACTCTCTCCCTAGTCCCTCCTGTACCTGGTAGCGTTGTACCTGAACACTCTCTCCCTAGTCCTCCCGTAGCTGGTAGCGTTGTACCTGAACACTCTCTCCCTAGTCCCTCCCGCACCTGGTAGCGTTGTACCTGAACACTCTCTCTCGTCCCCCGTACCTGAACACTCTCTCCCTAGTCCCTCCTGTACCTGGTAGCGTTGTACTCTGAACACTTCTCCCTAGTTCCTCCCGTACCTGGTAGCGTTGTACCTGAACACTCTCTCTCCTCGCCTCGCATTTGAATACTTTCTAGTTCTCTGTACTTGGTAAAGTAGCTCTGGAATACTTTCTAGTTCTCTCGTAGTTGGTAGCAAAGCCTGAACACTTCTAGTCTCTTCCTCAGAAGGGTGGCGTTGTACCTGAACACTTTTCCCTCCCGTAGCTGGTAGCGTTGTACCAAGAACACTCTCTCCTGTCCCTCCCGTAGCTGGTAGCGTTGCACGGAACACTTTCTCTCCCTAGTGGTAGCGTTGTACCTCTCCCTTGTTCCTTCCTGTAGAAGGGTAAAGCTGGTAATGAATACTTCTCCCTCAGTCTCCTGTACCTGGTAAAGCGTTGTACCTGAACACTCTCCCTAGTCCTCCCGTAGCTGGTAGCGTTGTACTCTGAACACTTTCCTAGTCCCTCCCGTATTTGGTAGCGTTGTACCTGAACACTCTTCTCGCCCCCGTATTTCTGAATACTTCTCTCTTAGTTCCTCTTGCTTCTGGTAGCGTTGTACTGAATAAATACTTCCTAGTCCTCCTGCATTTGGTAGCGTTGTACTTCTGAATACTTTCTCTCAAGGTTTCCTCGTATTTCGAACACTTTCCCTAGTCCTCCTACTCTGGTAGCGTTGTACCTGAACACTTTCCTAGTCCTCCCAGAGGGTAGCGTTGTACTCTGAACACTCTTCTCGTCCCCGTACTCTGAACACTCTCCCTAGTCCCCGTACCTGAACACTTTCCCTAGTCCCCGTATCTGGTAGTGGTGTAGCTGGGACATTCTTTCCCTTCAGTCCCCCCGGTGCCCACAGTCCCTAGACCAAACATCCAGCCAGGAACTGTAACCTGACGGGAGGTCAGGAGGGGAGGTGGACTGGAAGGCGACGCTGGGGCTGGGTCGACTTCCTGGTCCGCTTCCACCACCTCCTGCAGCCTGGCTACTCTTCTCCTCCATCCCAGAGATCAGCACCACGATCTGGTGTAGAGCCTCCAGACGCAGCTGGAGAAAACATTGACACACATTAGTCCTAGATGACTCTGTACCGTAACACCCTGTATATAGCCTCCACATTGACTCTGTACCGAATACCCTGTATATAACCTGCACATTGACTCTGTACCGTAATACCCTGTATATAACCTCCACATTGACTCTGTACTGGTACCCCTGTATATAGCTTCCACTTGACTCTGTACCGAACACCCTGTATATAGCTCTCCACATTGACTGTACCGTATTCTGTATATAACCTCCACATTGACTCTGTACTGGTACCCTGTATATAGCCTCCACATTGACTCTGTACAACACCCTGTATATAGCTCTACATTGACTCTGTACCGTAACACCCTGTATATAGCCTCCCCATTGACTCTGTACCATAATACCCTGTATATAGCCTCTCCATATTGACTCTGTACCATAATACCCTGTATATAGCCTCCACATTGACTCTGTACCGTAACACCTGTATATATAGTCTCCACATTGACTCTGTACCGTAATACCCTGTATATAGCTCCACATTGACTTCTGTACCGGTACTTCTGTATATAGCCTCCACATTGACTCTGTACTGTAATACCCTGTATAGTCTCCACATTGACTCTGTACTGTAATACCCTGTATATAGCCTCCACATTGACTCTGTACTGTAATACCCTGTATATAGTCTCCACATTGACTCTGTACCGAATATTTCCTGTATATAGCCTCCACATTGACTCTGTACCGTAATACCCTGTATATAGCCTCCACATTGACTCTGTACCGTAATACCTCTGTATATAATTCCACATTGACTCTGTACTGTAATACCCTGTATATAGTCTCCCACATTGACTCTGTACCGTAATACCTCCTGTATATAGTCTCCACATTGACTCTGTACCGTAATACCCTGTATATAGCCTCCACATTGACTCTGTACCGTGACACCCTGTATATAGCCTCCACATTGACTCTGTACCGTAATACCCTGTATATACCCCACATTGACTCTGTGTACTGGTACCCCTGTATATAGCCTCCACATTGACTCTGTACCGTAATACCTCTGTATATAACCTCCACATTGACTCTGTACTGGTACCCCTGTATATAGCCTCCACATTGACCTCTGTACCGTACCCCTGTATATAGCCTCCACATTGACTCTGTACCGTAATACCCTGTATAAACCTCCACATTGACTCTGTACTGGTACCCCTGTATATAGCTCTCCACATTGACTCTGTACCGTAACACCCCTGTATAGCCTACATTGACTTCTGTACCGTAACACCCTGTATATAGCTCTCCCATTGACTCTGTACCATAATACCCTGTATATAGCTCCTACATAGACTCTGTACCATAATACCCTGTATATAGCTCTCCACATTGACTCTGTACCGTAACACTTCTTGTATATAGTCTCCACATTGACTCTGTACCGTAATTCTTGTATATAGCCTCCACATTGACTCTGTACCGGTACTCTGTATATAGCCTCCATTGACTCTGTACTGTAATACCTGTATATAGTCTCCACATTGACTCTGTACTGTAATACCCTGTATATAGCCTCCACATTGACTCTGTACTGTAATACCCTGTATATAGTCTCCACATTGACTCTGTACCGTAATACCCTGTATATAGCTCTCCACATTGACTCTCTGTACCGTAATACCCTGTATATAGCCTCCACATTGACTTCTGTACCGTAATACCTTCTGTGTATATAATTCCACATTGACTCTGTACTGTAATACCCTGTATATAGTCTCCACATTGACTCTGTATCGTAATACCCTGTATATAGTCTCCACATTGACTCTGTACCGTAATAATACCTCTGTATATAGCCTCCACATTGACTCTGTACCGTAATACCCTGTATATAGCCTCCATATTGACTCCTGTACCGTAATACCCTGTATATAATCTCCACATTGGACTCTGTACTGGTACCCTGTATATAGCCTCCACATTGACTCTGTACCGTAACACCCTGTATATAGCCTCCACATTGGGCCACTCTGTACTGTAATACCCTGTATATAGCCTCCACATTGACTCTCTACCGTAACCTCCTGTATATAGCCTCCACATTGACTCTGTACCGAATACCCTGTATATAGTCTCCACATTGACTTGTACCGTAATACCCTGTATATAGCCTCCACATTGACTCTGTACCGGTACCCCTGTATATAGCCTCCACATTGACTCTGTACTGTAACACCCTGTATATAGCCTCTCCGCATTTACTCTGTACCGTAACACCTCTGTATATAGCCTCCACATTGACTCTGTACCGGTAACACCCTGTATATAGCCTCCACATTGACTCTGTACTGTAACACCCTGTATATAGTCTCCACATTGACTCTGTACTGTAACACCCTGTATATAGTTCCATATTGACTCTGTACCGTAATACCCTGTATATAGTCTCCACATTGACTCTTGTACCGTAATACCCTGTATATAGCCTCCACATTGACTCTGTACCGTAACACCCTGTATATAGCCTCCACATTGACTCTGTACCGTAATACCCTGTATATAGCCTCCAGTATGGTTCTCACCTCAGCCCTGTTCTGTTGTTGATCTATGACCAGGATGGTTCTCACCTCTGTTCTGTTGTTGATATATGACCAGGATGGTTCTCACCTCACCTCAGCCCTGTTCTGTTGTTGATCTATGACCAGGATGGTTCTCAGCTCTGTTCTGTTGTTGATCTATGACCAGGATGGTTCTCACCTCAGCCCTGTTCTGTTGTTGATATATGACCAGGATGGTTCTCAGCCCTGTTCTGTTGTTGATCTATCACCAGGATGGTTCTCAGCCCTGTTCTGTTGTTGATCTATGACCAGGATGGTTCTCAGCCCTGTTCTGTTGTTGATCTATGACCAGGATGGTTCTCACCTCAGCCCTGTTCTGTTGTTGATCTATGACCAGGATGGTTCTCACCTCAGCTCTGTTCTGTTGTTGATATATGACCAGGATGGTTCTCACCTCAGCCCTGTTCTGTTGTTGATCTATGACCAGGATGGTTCTCACCTCAGCCCTGTTCTGTTGTTGATATATGACCAGGATGGTTCTCACCTCTGTTCTGTTGTTGATCTATGACCAGGATGGTTCTCAGCCCTGTTCTGTTGTTGATCTATGACCAGGATGGTTCTCAGCTCTGTTCTGTTGTTGATCTATGACCAGGATGGTTCTCAGCTCTGTTCTGTTGTTGATATATGACCAGGATGGTTCTCAGCTCTGTTCTGTTGTTGATCTATGACCAGGATGGTTCTCAGCTCTGTTCTGTTGTTGATCTATGACCAGGATGGTTCTCACCTCAGCCCTGTTCTGTTGTTGATCTAGGAGCTAGCAACGCTAGCTAACGCACACAGATTAGCATCACTGTAGTGCTATTCACTCAACTGTACGACTTGATTAGTTCAGTGTTAGCTAGCTACATAGCTGTCTTTGTTTCCAAGATAATTGTGTAGTTTATGTGTAGCCTGAGTGACATTCAATTCACTGAGGTTCGCTAGCCAGCTATTTGTCGTCCTAACGTAGGAGACTCTGCTAGCTAGCCAACAGCTAACAGCTAACAGCTACCAACGTCTACTGAATAGGAACCTGGTCAACCGGCCGATTCACAGGTAGTACTGTATTTTGTTTCCGAATTCAATCACCGTCAGGGAGTATCACATTTTCATTTCATTACAGTACAACGGTTTGATTTGTTTGATCGTGAAGCATACATAGCCGTCTTTGTTTCTAAAGATAATTGTGTAGTCTAGACCGATTTCCTAGGTTAGCTAGCCAGCTATTGTCGTTCTTTTAACTCAGCGTAACGTAAACAAACACTGCTAGCTAGCCAGCTGCCCAGAATAGCAGCACTGTAGAAACTATTACACTCAGCGGGCGACTTGATTAGTGTAGTGTCAACAACGCAGCTACTGCCAGCTAGCCTACTTCAGCAGTACTGTATCATTTTAATCATTTAGTCAATAAGATTCTTGCTACATAAGCTTAACTTTCTGAACATTCGAGACGTGTAGTCCGCTTGTCATTCAATTTCCTTGCATTAGCGTAGCCTTTTCTAGTAGCCTGTCAACTATGTGTCTGTCTATCCCTGTTCTCTCCTCTCTGCACAGACCATACAAACGCTCACCGCGTGGCCTGACCACCTTAACCTGGTGGTCCCCCAATCCTGACCACGTGGAGTTCAGGTCTCTGGTAGCCTCTGGAACTGCCAATCTGCGACCAACAAGGCAGTGAGTTCATCTCCAGCCTATGCCTCCAGTCCTTGACTTCTGGCACTGACGGAAACATGGGATCACCACAGATAACACTGCTACTCCTACTGCTCTCCTCGTCCGCCCACGTGTTCTCGCACACCCGAGCTTCTGGTCAGCGGGGTGGTGGCACCAGGATCCTCATCTCTCCCAAAGTGGTCTTTTCTCTCTTTCTCCCCTTACCCATCTGTCTATTGCCTCCTTTGAATTCCATGCTGTCACAGTTACCAGCCCTTTCAGCTTAACATCCTTATCATTTATCGCTCCAGGTTCCTCGGAGAGTTCATCAATGAGCTTGATGCCTTGATAAGCTCCTTTCCTGAGGATGGCTCACCTCTCTCACAGTTCTGGGCGACTTTAACCTCCCCCCGTCTACCTTTGACTCATTCTCTGCCTCCTTCTTTCCACTCCTCTCCTCTTTTGACCTCACCCTCTCACCTTCCCCCTACTCACCAAGGCAGGCAATACGCTTGACCTCATCTTTACTAGATGCTGTTCTTCCACTAACCTCATTGCAGCTCCCCTCCAAGTCTCCGACCACTACCTTGTATCCTTTTCCCCTCTCGCTCCTCATCCAACACTTCACACTGCCCTACTCGGATGGTATCGCGCTGCCCAACCTTTCGCTCTCTCTCCCTTTACTCTCTCCTTTCTTCATCCTATCTTCTCTTCCTCTGCTCAAACTTTCTTTCAACCTATCTCCCTGATTCTGCCTCATAACCCCTCCTCTCTCCTTTGTATCTTGACTCCCCTATGTCCCCCTATCCCACTCCAGGCCGTTTCGGTCCTCCCTCCCGGCTGTGGCTCGGCGACTCATTATGAAGCTCAGGAATAGGCCTCCCGGGCAACCCGAGCGGAAATGGAGGAAAATCTCGCTCCTGCGGACCTGGTATCCTTTTCACTCCCTCCCTCTCTACATTTCCTCCTCTGTCTCTGCTGCTAAAGCCACTTTCTACCATTCTAAATTCCAAGCATCTGCCTCTAACCCTAGGAAGTTTTGCCACCTTCTCCTCCCTCCTGAATCCTCCCCCTCCCCCTCCCTCTCTGCAGATGACTTCGTCAACCATTTTGAAAAGAAGGTCGATGACATCCGATCCTCGTTTGCTAAGTCAAACGACACCGCTGGTTCTGCTCACACTGCCCTACCCTATGCTCTGACCTCTTTCTCCCCTCTCTCTCCAGATGAAATCTCGCGTCTTGTAACGGCCGGCCGCTAACAACCTGCCCTGCTCCGCCACCCCATTCCTCTCTTTCTCCAGACTATTTCGAGACTTTCCCTACTCTCACCCGCTATCAATCATCTCTGATCACACATGCCCTCTCTAGTTTTCAAGAGAGCGGTAGAGTTGCACCTCTTCTGAAACTCTACACTTCGATCCTCCGTCATGTCAACAACTACAGACCAGTATCCTCTTCTCTCTTTTCTCTCTCCAAAACTCTTGAGCGTGCTGCTCTAATAGCTCTACCGCTATTCTCTCAGAATGACTCCTTTCTTGATCCAAATCTCAGTCAGGTTTCAAGACTAGTCATTCAACTGGAGACTGCCTCTTTCTGTATCACGGAGGCGCCCGCACTGCTAAAGCTAACTTCTCTCCTCTGCTCTCATCCTTCTAGACCTATCGGCTGCCTTCGATACTGTGAACCATCAGATCCTCCTCTCTCCACCTCCTCTCCGAGTTGGGCATCTCTGGCGCGGCCCACGCTTGGATTGCGTCCTACCTGACAGGTCGCTCCTACCAGGTGGCGTGGCGAGAATCTGTCTCCTCACCACGCGCTCTCACCACTGGTGTCCCCCAGGGCTCTGTTCTAGGCCCTCTCTTATTCTCGCTATACACCAAGTCACTTGGCTCTGTCATAACCTCACATGGTCTCTCCTATCATTGCTATGCAGACGACACACAATTAATCTTCTCCTTTCCCCCTTCTGATGACCAGGTGGCGAATCGCATCTCTGCATGTCTGGCAGACATATCAGTGTGGATGACGGATCACCACCTCAAGCTGAACCTCAGCAAGACGGAGCTCCTCTTCCTCCCGGGGAAAGGACTGCCCGTTCCATGATCTCGCCATCACGGTTGACAACTCCATTGTGTCCTCCTCCCAGAGCGCTAAGAACCTTGGCGTGATCCTGGACAACACCCTGACGTTCTCAACTAACATCAAGGCGGTGTCCCGTTCCTGTAGGTTCATGCTCTACAACATCCGCAGAGTACGACCCTGCCTCACACAGGAAGCGGCGCAGGTCCTAATCCAGGCACTTGTCATCTCCCGTCTTGATTACTGCAACTCGCTGTTGGCTGGGCTCCCTGCCTGTGCCATTAAACCCCTACAACTCATCCAGAACGCCGCAGCCCGTCTGGTGTTCAACCTTCCCAAGTTCTCTCACGTCACCCCGCTCCTCCGCTCTCTCCACTGGCTTCCAGTTGAAGCTCGCATCCGCTACAAGACCATGGTGCTCGCCTACGGAGCTGTGAGGGAACGGCACCTCAGTACCTCCAGGCTCTGATCAGGCCCTACACCCAAACAAGGGCACTGCGTTCATCCACCTCTGGCCTGCTCGCCTCCCTACCACTGAGGAAGTACAGTTCCCGCTCAGCCCAGTCAAAACTGTTCGCTGCTCTGGCCCCCAATGGTGGAACAAACTCCCTCACGACGCCAGGACAGCGGAGTCAATCACCACCTATGACCAGGATGGTTCTCAGCCCTGTTCTGTTGTTGATATATGACCAGGATGGTTCTCAGCCCTGTTCTGTTGTTGATCTATGACCAGGATGGTTCTCACCTCAGCCCTGTTGTTGATATATGACCAGGATGGTTCTCACCCCTGTTCTGTTGTTGATCTATGACCAGGATGGTTCTCAGCCCTGTTCTGTTGTTGATCTATGACCAGGATGGTTTCCAGCCCTGTTCTGTTGTTGATCTATGACCAGGATGGTTCTCAGCCTCTGTTCTGTTGTTGATCTATGACCAGGATGGTTCTCACCCTGTTCTGTTGTTGATCTATGACCAGGATGGTTCTCAGCCCTGTTCTGTTGTTGATATATGACCAGGATGGTTCTCAGCCCTGTTCTGTTGTTGATCTATGACCAGGATGTTCTGTTGTTGATCTATGACCAGGATGGTTCTCAGCCCTGTTCTGTTGTTGATCTATGACCAGGATGGTTCTCAGCCCTGTTCTGTTGTTGATCTATGACCAGGATGGTTCTCACCTCTGTTCTGTTGTTGATCTATGACCAGGATGGTTCTCAGCCCTGTTCTGTTGTTGATCTATGACCAGGATGGTTCTCAGCCCTGTTCTGTTGTTGATCTATGACCAGGATGGTTCTCAGCCCTGTTCTGTTGTTGATCTATGACCAGGATGGTTCTCAGCCCTCTGTTGTTGATATATGACCAGGATGGTTCTCAGCCCTGTTCTGTTGTTGATCTATGACCAGGATGGTTCTCAGCCCTGTTCTGTTGTTGATCTATCACCAGGATGGTTCTCAGCCCTGTTCTGTTGTTGATCTATGACCAGGATGGTTCTCAGCCCTGTTCTGTTGTTGATCTATGACCAGGATGGTTCTCACCTCAGCCCTGTTCTGTTGTTGATCTATGACCAGGATGGTTCTCAGCCCTGTTCTGTTGTTGATCTATGACCAGGATGGTTCTCAGCCCTGTTCTGTTGTTGATCTATGACCAGGATGGTTCTCACCTCAGCCCTGTTCTGTTGTTGATATATGACCAGGATGGTTCTCAGCCCTGTTCTGTTGTTGATCTATGACCAGGATGGTTCTCAGCCCTGTTCTGTTGTTGATCTATGACCAGGATGGTTCTCACCCCTGTTCTGTTGATCTATGACCAGGATGGTTCTCAGCCCTGTTCTGTTGTTGATCTATGACCAGGATGGTTCTCAGCCCTGTTCTGTTGTTGATATATGACCAGGATGGTTCTCAGCCCTGTTCTGTTGTTGATCTATGACCAGGATGGTTCTCAGCCCTGTTCTGTTGTTGATCTATGACCAGGATGGTTCTCAGCCCTGTTCTGTTGTTGATCTATGCCAGGATGGTTCTCAGTGTTCTGTTGTTGATCTATGACCAGGATGGTTCTCAGCCCTGTTCTGTTGTTGATATATGACCAGGATGGTTCTCAGCCCTGTTCTGTTGTTGATCTATCACCAGGATGGTTCTCAGCCCTGTTCTGTTGTTGATCTATGACCAGGATGGTTCTCAGCTCAGCCCTGTTCTGTTGTTGATCTATGACCAGGATGGTTCTCAGCCCTGTTCTGTTGTTGATCCCAGGATGGTTCTCAGTGTTCTGTTGTTGATCTATGACCAGGATGGTTCTCACCTCAGCCCTGTTCTGTTCTATGACCAGGATGGTTCTCATCTCAGCCCTGTTCTGTTGTTGATCTATGACCAGGATGGTTCTCAGCCCTGTTCTGTTGTTGATCTATAACCAGGATGGTTCTCAGCCCTGTTCTGTTGTTGATCTATGACCAGGATGGTTCTCATCAGCCCTGTTCTGTTGTTGATCTATGACCAGGATGGTTCTCATGTTCTGTTGTTGATGACCAGGATGGTTCTCAGCCCTGTTCTGTTGTTGATCTATGACCAGGATGGTTCTCAGCCCTGTTCTGTTGTTGATCTATGACCAGGATGGTTCTCAGCCCTGTTCTGTTGTTGATCTATGACCAGGATGGTTCTCAGCCCTCTGTTGTTGATCTATGACCAGGATGGTTCCCTGTTCTGTTGTTGATCTATGACCAGGATGGTTCTCAGCCCTGTTCTGTTGTTGATCTATGACCAGGATGGTTCTCAGCCCTGTTCTGTTGTTGATCTATGACCAGTTCTGTTGATGGTTTCTCAGCCCTGTTCTGTTGTTGATCTATGACCAGGATGGTTCTCAGCCTGTTCTGTTGTTGATATATGACCAGGATGGTTCCCTGTTCTGTTGTTGATCTATGACCAGGATGGTTCTCACCTCAGCCCTGTTCTGTTGTTGATCTATGACCAGGATGGTTCTCAGCCCCAGGATGGTTCTCTTTCTGTTGTTGATATATAGACCAGGATGGTTCTCAGCCCTGTTCTGTTGTTGATCTATGACCAGGATGGTTCTCTGTTGATAGGACCAGGATGGTTCTCAGTGTTTCCCAGGATGGTTCGCCCTGTTCTGTTGTTGATCTATGACCAGGATGGTTCTCAGCCCTGTTCTGTTGTTGCTCCATAGCCAGCATGGTTCCTTGATGTTCTCTCTGTTCTGTTGTTGATCGTGAACCCCGTGAACAGCGTTCTGTTGTTGATCTATGACGGCTCAGGTCCAGGTCCGACTCCTCATAGGATTGGTAGAGGGGAGAACCGTTCTGTTGTTGATCAGCTGGTCCCTACTGTGTTTCACCCTGAACCATGAGTCAGCCAGGGAGTCTGGAGAACTGTGGAGTAGACCTAAGGGAGGAGAGAGGAAAGAGAGAGGGGGGAGGGAGAGAGAGAGAGAGAGAGACAGACAGACAGACAGACAGACAGACAGACAGACAGACAGACAGACAGACAGACAGAAGAGAGAGAAAGAGATAGACAGAAAGAAAGAGGGAGAGAGACAGAAAGAGAGAGAGAGAGAGAGAGAGAGAGAGAGAGAGAGAGAGAGAGAGAGGCCAGATATCTTTTCAGAAACACAACTCCTATTCCTCTACAGGTGGATGAGATAACATCCACTCCATACAAAGTGCACCACTGTAAGACCTTATTGGGCCTTTATGTTAGCAGATGGAAGCTAGCTGCGATAAGACTACTGTATGTCCATTCACATTCAATCCACGTCTCTCTGCTTGGCGGCTGCTTTCTCATACTCCATGCCATCAGCCTTGATCAGCCATTCAAATATAACGTGTGAATGTTGTTCCCCCCCTGATCAGATGACGACGATGGGATGCTGCAGGGCAAACTGAGATGATGAGCAAGAGGCCAAGACCAAAACAAAAAAAAATGGCTTTTGTCTGAAATGGTTCTTAACCCGGCGTGTTTGTGCCGTCTTACCAAAACCAACTGACAAGCAAGAGAAGTACGGTCAAGAGGAACACACAGACACACACTGTCACATCTGAGCCAGACGAGCTACCTCGTCGATTCGTCGAGTCAGGAGAAACACGATGAACCGAGCTCTACTAAAAACGCCAGAACCGTATAACTGAACCCTTTCGAACGGGAATGAATGGACGTTACAGCCATGGAGAGCTGGCTGAGCTGGTTACTAGATGGAAACAGGAAGTGGTTACAGCCATGGAGAGTTGAGCTGGCTAGAGGAAACAGGAAGTGGTTACAGCCATGGAGAGTTGAGCTGGCTAGAGGAAACAGGAAGTGGTTACAGCCATGGAGAGTTGAGCTGGCTAGAGGAAACAGGAAGTGGTTACAGCCATGGAGAGTTGAGCTGGCTAGAGGAAACAGGAAGTGGTTACAGCCATGGAGAGTTGAGCTGGCTAGAGGAAACAGGAAGTGGTTACAGCCATGGAGAGTTGAGCTGGCTAGAGGAAACAGGAACTGTGGTGGAAACATGCCATGGTGTAAACACGTGGAGCTCCTCTTGTTTTTGAATCAACTGTCTCAAGAGGAGCAAATACGAGAAGACAAGGAGAACACTTTTACACTGAAGCAGAGGGCTGTCACATAGCAGTAGTGGTTAGTAGCATCTAATGGACTTTACTGATTGTACAAGACATTAGTCCTTTACCTCTCTTTTACACTGAAGCAGAGGGCTGTCACATAGCAGTAGTGGTTAGTAGCATCTAATGGACTTTACTGATTGTACAAGACATTAGTCCTTTACCTCTCTTTTACACTGAAGCAGAGGGCTGTCACATAGCAGTAGTGGTTAGTAGCATCTAATGGACTTTACTGATTGTACAAGACATTAGTCCTTTACCTCTCTTTTACACTGAAGCAGAGGGCTGTCACGTAGCAGTAGTGGTTAGTAGCATCTAATGGACTTTACTGATTGTACAAGACATTAGTCCTTTACCTCTCTTTTACACTGAAGCAGAGGGCTGTCACATAGCAGTAGTGGTTAGTAGCATCTAATGGACTTTACTGATTGTACAAGACATTAGTCCTTTACCTCTCTTTTACACTGAAGCAGAGGGCTGTCACGTAGCAGTAGTGGTTAGTAGCATCTAATGGACTTTACTGATTGTACAAGACATTAGTCCTTTACCTCTCTTCTACACTGAAGCAGAGGGCTGTCACGTAGCAGTAGTGGTTAGTAGCATCTAATGGACTTTACTGATTGTACAAGACATTAGTCCTTTACCTCTCTTTTACACTGAAGCAGAGAGCTGTCACATAGCAGTAGTGGTTAGTAGCATCTAATGGACTTTACTGATTGTACAAGACATTAGTCCTTTACCTACACTGAAGCAGAGGGCTGTCACATAGCAGTAGTGGTTAGGAGCATCTAATGGACTTTACTGATTGTACAAGACATTAGTCCTTTAGAGACACTGAAGCAGAGGGCTGTCACATAGCAGTAGTGGTTAGGGAGCATCTAATGGACTTTACTGATTGTACAAGACATTAGTCCTTTACCTCTCTTTTACACTGAAGCAGAGGGCTGTCACATAGCAGTAGTGGTTAGGAGCATCTAATGGACTTTACTGATTGTACAAGACATTAGTCCTTTACCTCTCTTTTACACACAGAAGCAGAGGGCTTTACTGTCACATACTGAGCAGAGGGCTAGTGGGTTAGGAGCATCTAATGGACTTTACTGATTGTACAAGACATTAGTCCTTTACCTCTCTTTTTGCACTGAAGCAGAGGGCTGTCACATAGCAGTAGTGGTTAGGAGCATCTAATGGACTTTACTGATTGTACAAGACATTAGTCCTTTACCTCTCTTTTACACTGAAGCAGAGGGCTGTCACATAGCAGTAGTGGTTAGGAGCATCTAATGGACTTTACTGATTGTACAAGACATTAGTCCTTTACCTCTCTTTTACACTGAAGCAGAGGGCTGTCACATAGCAGTAGTGGTTAGGAGCATCTAATGGACTTTACTGATTGTACAAGACATTAGTCCTTTACCTCTCTTTTTCTGAGAAAATGCCAGGTCCAGATCCACGTTTCTCCTGCCACTCTGAAACAGAGGGGGAATCACTTCAGTTACATTTTAATAAAACATCATTATTACAATAAACAGAGGAGAACGTCTTAGTGGGAACTTTGTTTAAAACAGAACATGTCTTTACGCTGAGAGAGGGGGAGACACAGAGAGAGAGGGGGGAGACACAGAGGAGAGATACAGAGAGAGACACAGGGGAGGGGAGACAGAGAGAGAGGGGGACACAGAGAGAGGGGAGACACAGAGAGAGGGGGAGACACAGAGAGAGAGGGGGAGACACAGAGAGAGGGGGGAGACAGAGAGAGAGACAGAGAGACACAGAGAGGGGGGAGACAGAGAGAGAGGGGGAGACACAGAGAGAGAGGACTCTCACAGAGAGAGAGAGACCAGAGACACAGAGAGATCAGACAGAGACAGAGACCAGACAGGGGGAGACTACATTAGACCAGAGTCAGAGACACAGACCAGAGGCTCTCTGTACTGAGACACTCCTTCATAGCAGAGGACAGAGACACAGAGTCAGAACGAGACACAGTCAGAACTACACAGACCACAGAGAACACACAGACCACAGTCAGAACTACAGAGACCACACAGACAGACTCACTCCTTCAGAGAGGACAGAGACCACACAGTCAGAACTACACAGACCACAGTCAGAACTACACAGACCACAGTCAGAACTACACAGACCACACAGTCAGAGACTACACAGACCACAGTCAGAACACAGATCACACAGTCAGAACTACAGAGACCACAGTCAGAACTACACAGACAGTCAGAACTAGAGAGACCACACAGTCAGACACAGAGACCAGAGGGTCAGAACTACACAGACCACAGTCAGAACTACAGAGACCACAGTCAGAGACAGAGAGAACTACACAGACCACAGTCAGAGAGACAGACCAGACAGTCAGAACTACACAGACCAGAGTCAGAGACACAGACCACAGTCAGACCACAGAAGACACACAGAGAGAACACAGAGACCAGTCAGAGGGGGAGACTACAGAGAGACAGAGAGAGACAGAGACCACAGTCAGAACACACAGACCAGAGTCAGAACTACACAGAGACAGTCAGAACTACACAGACCACAGAGAGAACTACAGAGAGACAAAGGCAAGTCAGAACTACACAGGCCACAGTCAGAACTGACAGACCAGAGTGCATCCCTCCTCATCAGACAGGGACAGTCAGATTACACAGACCTGGACAGTCATTAGCCTGTAGTTGGGACTGGACTGGACCAGACAGCTCTCTGGCCACAGTCAGACTCTCACTCCTTCAGACCTAGCAGAGGACAGAGACCACACAGTCAGAACTACACAGACCACAGTCAGACCACACAGTCAGAACTACACAGACCACAGTCAGAACTACACAGACCACACAGTCAGAACTACACAGACCACAGTCAGAACTACACAGACCACAGTCAGAACTACACAGACCACAGTCAGCTCTCTGACCACAGTCAGACTCTCACTCCTTCATAGCAGAGTCAGACCACAGAGACCACACAGTCAGAACTACACAGACCACAGTCAGAACTCTCAGAACTACAGACTCTCAGAACTCCTTCACAGCAGAGGACAGAGACCAGACAGTCAGAACTACACAGACCACAGTCAGAACTACACAGACCATACAGTCAGAACTACACAGACCATACAGTCAGAACTACACAGACCACAGTCAGAACTACACAGACCACAGTCAGAACTACACAGACCACAGTCAGAACTACACAGACCACAGTCAGAACTACACAGACCATACAGTCAGAACTACACAGACCACAGTCAGAACTACACAGACCACAGTCAGAACTACACAGACCACAGTCAGAACTACACAGACCACACAGTCAGAACTACACAGACCACAGTCAGAACTACACAGACCACAGTCAGAACTACACAGACCACAGTCAGAACTACACAGACCACAGTCAGAACTACACAGACCAGACCATACAGTCAGAACTACACAGACCACAGTCAGAACTACACAGACCACACAGTCAGAACTACACAGACCACACAGTCAGAACTACACAGACCACAGTCAGAACTACACAGACCACAGTCAGAACTACACAGACCACAGTCAGAACTACACAGACCAGAGAACCACAGACCAGTCAGAACTACACAGACCAGACAGTCAGAACTACACAGACCACAGTCAGAACTACACAGACCATACAGTCAGAACTACACAGACCACAGTCAGAACTACACAGACCACAGTCAGAACTACACAGACCACAGTCAGAACTACACAGACCACAGTCAGAACTACACAGACCATACAGTCAGAACTACACAGACCACACAGTCAGAACTACACAGACCATACAGTCAGAACTACACAGACCACAGTCAGAACTACACAGACCACAGTCAGAACTACACAGACCACAGTCAGAACGACACAGACCACAGTCAGAACTACACAGACCACAGTCAGAACTACACAGACCACACAGTCAGAACTACACAGACCACACAGTCAGAACTACACAGACCATACAGTCAGAACTACACAGACCACACAGTCAGAACTACACAGACCACAGTCAGAACTACACAGACCACAGTCAGAACTACACAGACCACAGTCAGAACTACACAGACCACAGTCAGAACTACACAGACCATACAGTCAGAACTACACAGACCAGACAGTCAGAACTACACAGACCATACAGTCAGAACTACACAGACCAGACAGTCAGAACCATAGACCATACAGTCAGAACTACACAGACCATACAGTCAGAACTACACAGACCACACAGTCAGAACTACACAGACCACAGTCAGAACTACACAGACCACAGTCAGAACTACACAGACCACAGTCAGAACTACACAGGCCACAGTCAGACCATACAGTCAGAACTACACAGACCACAGTCAGAACTACACAGACCACACAGTCAGAACTACACAGACCACAGTCAGAACCACAGACCACAGTCAGAACTACACAGACCACAGTCAGAACTACACAGACCACAGAACTACACAGACCACAGTCAGAACTACACAGACCAGACCATCAGTCAGAACTACACAGACCAGACAGTCAGAACTACACAGACCACAGTCAGAACTACACAGACCACGGTCAGAACTACACAGACCACAGTCAGAACGACACAGACCACAGTCAGAACAGACACAGACCACAGTCAGAACTACACAGACCATACAGTCAAAACTACACAGACCACAGTCAGAACTACACAGACCATACAGTCAGAACTACACAGACCACAGTCAGAACTACACAGACCACAGTCAGAACTACACAGACCACAGTCAGAACTACACAGACCACAGTCAGAACGACACAGACCACAGTCAGAAAGACACAGACCACAGTCAGAACTACACAGACCATACAGTCAAAACTACACAGACCACACAGTCAGAACTACACAGACCACAGTCAGAACTACACAGACCACAGTCAGAACGACACAGACCACAGTCAGAACTACACAGACCACACAGTCAGAACTACACAGACCATACAGTCAGAACTACACAGACCACACAGTCAGAACTACACAGACCACACAGTCAGAACTACACAGACCAGACAGTCAGAACTACACAGACCAGACAGTCAGAACTACACAGACCACAGTCAGAACTACACAGACCAGACCATACAGTCAGAACTACACAGACCAGACAGTCAGAACTACACAACCACACAGTCAGAACTACACAGACCATACAGTCAGAACTACACAGACCAGTCAGAACAGTCAGAACTACACAGACCAGACAGAACTACAGACCACAGTCAGAACTACACAGACCATACAGTCAGAACTACACAGACCAGACAGTCAGAACTACACAGACCATACAGTCAGAACTACACAGACCAGACAGTCAGACCATACAGTCAGAACTACACAGACCAGACAGTCATAGAAGTTGTGTTGTTCTGACCTGGTCATGAAGCCCGTCCCGTCCTGCTGTCCCAGTCCGACTGACTGGAAGCTGCCGTGTCCCTCGTCCTGGTGCTCCTTCCCCAGTTCCCCCAGTACAGGGCTGACCCCCAGCACCAGCAGAGCACAGCGGTGGACCACAGAGTTACAGGCGGCTGTGTACAGGTCCTGTCCCTCAGGCAGCCCCGTACAGCCGTCTCTCCCGTGATTCTCCTCCTGGGATGTCGAGGCCTCCGCCTCCCCTG
This sequence comes from Oncorhynchus keta, assembly GCF_023373465.1. Lineage (NCBI taxonomy): Eukaryota > Metazoa > Chordata > Actinopteri > Salmoniformes > Salmonidae > Oncorhynchus > Oncorhynchus keta. Next base: position 31,650 of record NW_026283479.1, on the reverse strand, counting down.
GTAACAATAACACACTGTTAATATAGAAAGGGGTCATTTTACTGGAGGAGAAAAGGCGCGCTCGCTTCTGCTGTCCAAAACTATCAGTCTGAAGGACGATGAATATTTAGAGTGGTTTGTAGCAAGCATATATAATTAACCATACATGAGATATTTTAAAGTGCTTTTATAAAACCTGAACTGAAAGGTATTTTACAATAAGCAACCATACGTTACAACCATACAAAACCAAACAACCATATGTTACAACCATACAAAACCATATGTTACAACCATACAAAACCATACAAAACCATACATTACAACCATATGTTACAACCATACAAACCATATGTTACAACCATACAAAACCATACATTACAACCATACAAAACCATACATTACAACCATACAAAACCATACATTACAACCATACAAAACCATACATTACAACCATACAAAACCATACATTACAACCATATGTTACAACCATACAAACCATATGTTACAACCATACAAAACCATACATTAAAACCATACAAAACCATACATTACAACCATACAAAACCATACATTACAACCATACAAAACCATATATTACAACCATACAAAACCATACATTACAACCATACAAAACCATATATTACAACCATACAAAACCATACATTACAACCATACAAAACCACACGTTACAACCATACAAAACCATACGTTACAACCATACAAAACCATACGTTACAACTATACGTACAACCATACGTTACAACCATACGTTACAACCATATAAAACCATACGTTACAACTATACGTTACAAAACCATATGTTACAACCATACAAAACCATATGTTACAACCATACAAAACCATACATTACAACCATACAAAACCATACAAAACCATACATTACAACCATACAAAACCATACATTACAACCATACAAAACCATACATTACAACCATACGTTACAACCATATAAAACCATACGTTACAACCATACGTTAAAACCATACGTTACAACCATACAAAACCATACATTACAACCATACAAAACCACACGTTACAACCATACGTTAAAACCATACGTTACAACCATACAAAACCATACATTACAACCATACAAAACCAACCATACGTTACAACCATACAAAACCATACATTACAACCATACGTTAAAACCATACGTTACAACCATACGTTAAAACCATACGTTACAACCATACAAAACCATACGTTACAACCATACAAAACCATACGTTACAACCATACGTTAAAACCATACGTTACAACCATACAAAACCATACATTACAACCATACAAAACCATACGTTACAACCATACAAAACCATACATTACAACCATATGCTACAACCATACAAAACCATACGTTACAACCATACAAAACTATACATTACAACCATACAAAACCATATATTACAACCATACAAAACCATATATTACAACCATACAAAACCATACATTACAACCATACAAAACCACACGTTACAACCATACAAAACCATACGTTACAACCATACAAAACCATACGTTACAACCATACAAAACAACCATACGTTACAACCATACGTTACAACCATACGTTACAACCATACATTACAACCATACATTACAACCATACGTTACAACCATACAAAACCATACGTTACAACCATACAAAACCATACGTTACAACCATACGTTACAACCATACGTTACAACCATACATTACAACCATACGTTACAACCATACGTTACAACCATACATTACAACCATACATTACAACCATACGTTACAACCATACAAAACCATACGTTACAACCATACGTTACAACCATACGTTACAACCATACGTTACAACCATACGTTACAACCATACGTTACAACCATACGTTACAACCATACAAAACCATACGTTACAACCATACATTACAACCATACGTTACAACCATACGTTACAACTATACGTTACACCCATACGTTACAACCATACGTTACAACCATACGTTACAACCATACGTTACAACTATACGTTACAACCATACGTTACAACCATACGTTACAACCATACAAAACCATACGTTACAACCATACGTTACAACCATACGTTACAACCATACGTTACAACCATACGTTACAACCATACAAAACCATACGTTACAACCATACGTTACAACCATACGTTACAACCATACGTTACAACCATACGTTACAACTATACGTTACAACCATACAAAACCATACGTTACAACCATACGTTACAACCATACGTTACAACCATACGTTACAACCATACGTTACAACCATACAAAACCATACGTTACAACCATACAAACCATACGTTACAACTATACGTTACAACCATACAAAACCATACGTTACAACCATACGTTACAACCATACGTTACAACCATACATTACAACCATACGTTACAACCATACGTTACAACCATACAAAACCATACGTTACAACCATACAAAACCATACGTTACAACCATACGTTACAACCATACGTTACAACCATACAAAACCCATACGTTACAACCATACATTACAACCATACGTTACAACCATACAAAACCATACATTACAACCATATGTTAAACCAACAACAACCATACAGCAAACCAACAAACCATACATTCACCATTTACAACCATACGTCTAAACCATAGCTACATATTATACATTACAACCATATAAAACCATACATTACAACCATACTCCCATAGTTACATATTATATTATACTTAAATAAAAACCATACATTACACCTCCTAAAACATAGTTACATATTATAACCATACTGAAATAACATTCCCCACCTCCTCATAGTTACATATTATATTATAAAACCATGAAATAACAAACTTCACCCTAAATGGCAGCTACATATTATAGTTACATATTATATTATACTGAAATAACCTTCCCCACCTCCTCATAGTTACATATTATACTGAAATAACCTTCCCCACCTCCTCATAGTTACATATTATATTATACTGAAATAACCTTCCCCACCTCCTCATAGTTACATATTATATTATACTGAAATAACCTCCCCTTACCTCCTCATAGCTACATATTATATTATACTGAAATAACCTTCCCCACCTCCTCCTAGTTACATATTATATTATACTGAAATAACCTTCCCCACCTCCTCCTAGTTACATATGATATTATACTGAAATAACATTCCCTCCACCACCCCCTCCTTTTCCATCTCCTCCTCCTCCCCCCCCTCCCCCTCCTTCCTCCTCCCCTCCTCCTCCTCCCCCAACCTCCCTCCCCCTCCCCTTCCCTTACCTCCCCCAAATCCTTCCTCCCCTCCTTCCTTTACCTCCCCAACTCCTTCCCTCCCCCTCCTCCTCCTTCCCTCCCCCTCCTTCCCTTACCTCCCCCTCCTTCCCTTACCTCCCCCTCCTCCCCCCTTACTCCTTCCCTCCCCCTCCTTCCTTTACCTCCCCCTCCTTCCCTTACCTCCCCCTCCTCCTCCCCTCCCCCAACTCCGTCCAAGAGTCCCCCTCCCTTTACCTCCCCTCCTCCTCTGGTTCCTCCTGAGGTCAGGCCTCCCCCGGCGCTGCTGCTGGCCCTCTCCCTCTCTCGGCTCCTCGCCGCCTCCCGCGCTGAGAGGAAACATTGAAAGATTTCTGTGCCGTGCGACAGACAGACACAGAGAGACATCACACAGGGCGCTGGGTTAAAAGGGAAGCTGTGCGACGAACCACGCCGTGGCGTAGGTCAATGAGGCTCTAACCCAGGCTAGTCCTGCCAGACTACAGTTAGACTCATCCAAGGCTCTAACCCAGGCTAGTCCTGCCAGACTACAGTTAGACTCATCCAAGGCTCTAACCCAGGCTAGTCCTGCCAGACTACAGTAAGACTCATTCAAGGCTCTAACCCAGGCTAGTCCTGCCAGACTACAGTAAGACTTTGTCCTATCCCTGTACCTTTGTCCTATTCCCTGTAGGCTGTCAATTCCCAGTACCCTTTGTCCTATCCCTGTACCTTTGTCATATCCCTGTACCTTTGTCCTATTCCCAGTACCTTTGTCCTAACCTTTGTCCTATCCTTTGTCCCATCCCTGTACCTTTGTCCTATCCCTGTACCTTTGTCCCTGTACCTTTGTCCTATCCCTGTACCTTTTTCTTATCCCTGTACCTTTGTCCTATCCCTGTACCTTTGTCCTATCCCTGTACCTATCCCTGTACCTTTGTCCTATCCCTGTACCTTTGTCCTATCCCAGTACCTTTGTCCTATCCCTGTACCTTTGTCCTATCCCTGTACCTTTGTCCTATCCCTGTACCTTTGTCCTATTCCCTGTACCTTTGTCCTATCCCTGTACCTTTGTCCTATCCCCTGTACCTTTGTCCTATCCCTGTACCTTTGTCCTATTCCCTGTACCTTTGTCCTATCCCTGTACCTTTGTCCTATTCCCTGTACCTTTGTCCTATCCCTGTACCTTTGTCCTATTCCCTGTACCTTTGTCCTATCCCTGTACCTTTGTCCTATTCCCTGTACCTTTGTCCTATCCCTGTACCTTTGTCCTATCCATGTACCTTTGTCCTATTCCCTGTACCTTTGTCCTATCCCAGTACCTTTGTCCTATTCCCTGTACCTTTGTCTTATTCCTGTACCTTTGTCCTATTCCCTGTACCTTTGTCCTATCCCTGTACCCTTTGTCCTATTCCTGTACCTTTGTCCTATTCCTGTACCTTTGTCCTATTCCTGTACCTTTGTCCTATCCCTGTACCTTTGTCCTATCCCTGTACCTATCCCTGAACCTTTGTCCTATTCCTGTACCTTTGTCCTATCCCTGTACCTTTGTCCTATTCCCTGAACCTTTGTCCTATCCCTGTACCTTTGTCCTATCCCTGTACCTTTGTCCTATTCCCTGAACCTTTGTCCTATCCCTGTACCTTTGTCCTATCCCTGTACCTTTATCCTATTCCCTGAACCTTTGTCCTATTCCCTGTACCTTTGTCCTATTCCCTGTACCTTTGTCCTATCCCTGGTTTGAAATATCCAATAAATGTCGTTCCACTTCATGATTGTGTCCCACTTGTTGTTGATTCTTCACAAAAAAATACAGTTTTATATCTTTATGTTTGAAGCCTGAAATGTGGCAAAAGGTCTATTTTGAAGTTCAAGGGGGCCTCATTCCTTCTCAAGGCACTGTAGGTAGCAGTGTTTTCAGTGACAGTCTATTCAGTGACAGTCTGGTAGGAGTACATTCAGTGAGAGTGTTGTGTCATTGCAGTAAAGTGAACCACCACTCCCAGCGGTCATGACTTCGTGCTCTCTCTCCTCCTCTTCCTCATCCTGCTCCTGATTCACATCCTCCCCTTTCTCGGTCCGTCCTCTCTTTTCTAGCTCCGCCTCCTCGTCGATGGTCCTCGTGAACGAGTGCTCCTGGGGGTCCATCTCCAGCGAGTCCTGATTGTCTGAAATCTGATCGGGCACAACACCGGACACCCGTTAAAAGTGTTGTCACGATACCAGAATATCAGGTTTAGTATCACGATACCAGAATATCAGGTTTAGTGTCACGATACCAAAATATCAGGTTCAGTATCACGATACCAGAATATCAGGTTTAGTATCACGATACCAGAATATCAGGTTTAGTATCACGATACCAGAATATCATATATAAATCCAGAAGTATCTCTTTAAATTGAAATGAGGACCGTGGGGGTTAGAGGTCAAAGAAGCAGTTGCCGTAAGTGTCTCTAGGATGTAGAGGGGTTTAAGGGTTGATGTGGGAATAAGGCAGCAGACCCTGACGTGGGACTGGAAGGATGTTTCATGGACCAACGGACCAGTTACGGAAAGAAGAGCCGAGTCAAACTTTCCCTCCTCTCCCGGGAAGACGAGCGTGTCTGGAAGACGCACATGTTCTTACAGGCCAGCAGGCGGTTCCGGACCTTGTAGACACAACGGTAGATTGCACAAATCAGGAAGAGTGGCAAGAGCCAGCATCTTACAAGGCTGGTACCTGGTTGGAAACACACACAGAGACACACTGACTGGTGAACCCAGCCTGCCACATGAAATAGACAAGGCATGTAGTATCACATGACACCACATAGGGTGCCAGAGTCCTACTGATCCTGGTCTAAAGTAGTGCACTATGTAGGGAATAGGGTACCAGAGTCCTACTGACCCTGGTCTAAAGTAGTGCACTATGTAGGGAATAGGGTGCCAGAGTCCTACTGACCCTGGTCTAAAGTAGTGCACTATGTAGGGAATAGGGTGCCAGAGTCCTACTGACCCTGGTCTAAAGTAGTGCACTATGTAGGTTTGGGTGCCAGAGTCCTACTGACCCTGGTCTAAAGTAGTGCACTATGTAGGGAATAGGGCTCTGGTCTATAGTGGTACCACTGTTTTGATAGGGAATAGGGCTCTGGTCTATAGTAGTGCCACTATATAGGGAATAGGGCTCTGGTCTATAGTAGTACCACTATATAGGGAATAGGGCTCTGGTCTATAGTAGTGCCACTATATAGGGAATAGGGCTCTGGTCTATAGTAGTACCACTTCATATTGTGTCCCATAGGGCTCTGGTTTATAGTAGTACACAATATAGGGCAATAGGGCTCTGGTCTAAAGTAGTACCACTATATAGGGAATAGGGCTCTGGTCTATAGTAGTACACAATATAGGGAATAGGGCTCTGTGTCTATAGTAGTACCACTATATAGGGAATAGGGCTCTGGTCTATAGTAGTACACAATATAGGGAATAGGGCCCTTTCTGGTCTATAGTAGTACCACTATATAGTCCTGGACTCTGGTCTATAGTAGTACCACTATATAGGGAATAGGGCTCTGGTCTATAGTAGTACACAATATAGGGAATAGGGCTTGGTCTATAGTAGTACCACTATATAGGGCTCTGGTCTATAGTAGTACCACTATATAGGAATAGGGCTCTGGTCTATAGTAGTACCACTATATAGGGAATAGGGCTCTGGTCTATAGTAGTACCACTATATAGGAATAGGGCTCTGGTCTATAGTAGTACCACTATATAGGGAATAGGGATCTGGTCTATAGTAGTACCACTATATAGGGAATAGGGCTCTGGTCTATAGTAGTACCACTATATGGGGAATAGGGTCCTGGTCTATAGTAGTACCACTATATAGGGAATAGGGCTCTGGTCTATAGTAGTACCACTATATAGGAATAGGGCCTCAGCCAGCATCTATAGTAGTACTACTATATAGGGAATAGGGCTCTGGTCTAAATAGTAGTACCACTATATAGGGAATAGGGCTCTGGTCTATAGTAGTACCACTATATAGGGAATAGGGCTCTGGTCTATAGTAGTACCACTATATAGGGAATAGGGCCTGGTCTATAGTAGTACCACTATATAGGGAATAGGGCTCTGGTCTATAGTAGTACCACTATATAGGAATATGGCTCTGGTCTATAGTAGTACCACTATAGGGAATAGGGCTCTGGTCTAAAGTAGTACCACTATATAGGGAATAGGGCTCTGGTCTATAGTAGTGTACTATATAGGGAATAGGGCCCTGGTCTATAGTAGTACCACTATATAGGAATAGGGCTCTGGTCTATAGTAGTACCACTATATAGGAATAGGGCTCTGGTCTATAGTAGTACCACTATATAGGGAATAGGGCTCTGGTCTATAGTAGTGTACTATATAGGGAATAGGGCCCTGGTCTATAGTAGTACCACTATATAGGGAATAGGGCTCTGGTCTATAGTAGTACCACTATATAGGGAATAGGGCTCTGGTCTGTAGTAGTACCACTATATAGGGAATAGGGCTCTGGTCTATAGTAGTACCACTATATAGGGAATAGGGCTCTGGTCTATAGTAGTACCACTATATAGGGAATAGGGCTCTGGTCTATAGTAGTACCACTATATAGGGAATAGGGCTCTGGTCTATAGTAGTACCACTATATAGGGAATAGGGCTCTGGTCTATAGTAGTACCACTATATAGGGAATAGGGCTCTGGTCTATAGTAGTACCACTATATAGGGAATAGGGCTCTGGTCTATAGTAGTACCACTATATAGGGAATAGGGCTCTGGTCTATAGTAGTACCACTATATAGGGAATAGGGCTCTGGTCTATAGTAGTACCACTATATAGGGCTCTGGTCTATAGTAGTACCACTATATAGGGAATAGGGCTCTGGTCTATAGTAGTGTACTATATAGGGAATAGGGCTCTGGTCTATAGTAGTGTACTATATAGGGAATAGGGCGCCATTGGGAAGGCAGAACCATGATGGTGTGCAGTAGAATTACCTGCCCTCTCCACAGGCTTGGTCCAGCAGGCCGGTGTGCTTCAGCAGAGCAGCCAGGACAAACCTGGACACGGTGTCCAATAAGATCTCATTACAGAGAGAGGCGTTGTCCCAGTCTGGAACACAAACACATGGACATCACTACATGTCCCAGCAGCGATTAATACTCTGCTTATTCTACACTACTAATCTGTCATGAACACAAACACATGGACATCACTACATGTCCCAGCAGCGATTAATACTCTGCTTATTCTACACTACTAATCTGTCATGAACACAAACACATGGACATCACTACATGTCCCAGCAGCAATTAATACTCTGCTTATTCTACACTACTAATCTGTCATGAACACAAACACATGGACATCACTACATGTCCCAGCAGCGATTAATACTCTGCTTATTCTACACTACTAATCTGTCATGAACACAAACACATGGACATCACTACATGTCCCAGCAGCAATTAATACTCTGCTTATTCTACACTACTAATCTGTCATGAACACAAACACATGGACATCACTACACTCCCAGCTGGATGCTCTGCTTATTACACTGAATCTGTCATGAACACAAACACATGGACATCACTACATGTCCCAGCAGCAATTAATACTCTGCTTATTCTACACTACTAATCTGTCATGAACACAAACACATGGACATCACTACATATCCCAGCAGCGATTAATACTCTGCTTATTCTACACTACTAATCTGTCATGAACACAAACACATGGACATCACTACATGTCCCAGCAGCGATTAATACTCTGCTTATTCTACACTACTAATCTGTCATCAAGACAAACACATGGACATCACTACATATCCCAGCAGCGATTAATACTCTGCTTATTCTACACTACTAATCTGTCATGAACACAAACACATGGACATCACTACATGTCCCAGCAGCAATTAATACTCTGCTTATTCTACACTACTAATCTGTCATGAACACAAACACATGGACATCACTACATGTCCCAGCAGCGATTAATACTCTGCTTATTCTACACTACTAATCTGTCATGAACACAAACACATGGACATCACTACATGTCCCAGCAGCGATTAATACTCTGCTTATTCTACACTACTAATCTGTCGTGAAAGAAAGATGGATGGCCACACACTGCTGGATGCTCCATTACACTGAATGAACTGAAAAGAAACTGAATAGACTGATTCAACTGTGGGAGCATTTAGCAGAGAGCGGGCATCACTCAATAAACAGAGAGCGGGCATCACTCAATAAACTGAATAAACTGTGGGAGCATTCAACAGAGAGCGGGCATCACTCAATACACTGAATAAACTAAACCCAGATCCCCCCCATGTATTATAGTCCCCACCCCGGTACCTTTGCTGGTGGCGTAGTCCTGCATGTTGCTCCAGAGACTGTTGGTGGGTTCCTTCGTGGAGCCCAGGGCCAGCTCCACCAGGACGCTCATGTCTGCTCTCAGAGGACAGTCAACTGGTTTCTGCTCCTCGTTACCTGAGAGGGCCTCCTCTAACAGCCAGCTGATGCAGTTATCTAAGAGGCACATACAAACACAGTACGGGCCAGCATCATCAGAGAATAAATACAACAGATCAGAATGAAAAGAAATCAGATAGGAACCACTTCTAACTGTTATCCAGAGGGGGTCATCAGATAGGAACCACTTCTAACTGTTATCCAGAGGGGGGTCATCAGATAGGAACCACTTCTAACTGTTATCCAGAGGGGGGCATCAGATAGGAACCACTTCTAACAGTTGTCTAGAGGGGGCATCAGATAGGAACCACTTCTAACAGTTGTCTAGAGGGGGGTCATCAGATAGGAACCACTTCTAACAGTTGTCTAGAGGGGGGTCATCAGATAGGAACCACTTCTAACAGTTATCTAGAGGGGGGTCATCAGATAGGAACCAAACAGTTGTCTAGAGGGGGGGGGTCATCAGATAGGAACCACTTCTAACAGTTGTCTAGAGGGGGCATCATCAGATAGGAACCACTTCAACAGTTGTCTAGAGGGGGGTGTCATCAGATAGGAACCACTTCTAACAGTTGTCTAGAGGGGGGTCATCAGATAGGAACCACTTCTAACAGTTGTCTAGAGGGGGGTCATCAGATAGGAACCACTTCTAACTGTTATCTAGAGGGGGGTCATCAGATAGGAACCACTTCTAACTGTTATCTAGAGGGGGGGGGTCATCAGTGGGAGCATAGGAACCACTTCTAACTGTTATCTAGAGGGGGGGTCATCAGATAGGAACCACTTCTAACTGTTATCTAGAGGGGGGGTCATCAGATAGGAACCACTTCTAACTGTTATCTAGAGGGGGGTCATCAGATAGGAACCACTTCTAACTGTTATCTAGAGGGGGGTCATCAGATAGGAACCACTTCTAACTGTTATCTAGAGGGGGGTCATCAGATAGGAACCACTTCTAACTGTTATCTAGAGGGGTCATCAGATAGGAACCACTTCTAACAGTTATCTAGAGGGGGGTCATCAGATAGGAACCACTTCTAACTGTTATCTAGAGGGGGTCATCAGATAGGAACCACTTCTAACAGTTATCTAGAGGGGGGTCATCAGATAGGAACCACTTCTAACAGTTATCTAGAGGGGGTCATCAGATAGGAACCACTTCTAACTGTTATCTAGAGGGGGTCATCAGATAGGAACCACTTCTAACAGTTATCTAGAGGGGGGTCATCAGATAGGAACCACTTCTAACTGTTATCTAGAGGGGGGTCATCAGATAGGAACCACTTCTAACTGTTATCTAGAGGGGGGGGTCATCAGATAGGAACCACTTCTAACTGTTATCTAGAGGGGGGTCATCAGATAGGAACCACTTCTAACTGTTATCTAGAGGGGGGTCATCAGATAGGAACCACTTCTAACTGTTATCTAGAGGGGGGTCATCAGATAGGAACCACTTCTAACAGTTGTCTAGAGGGGGGTCATCAGATAGGAACCACTTCTAACTGTTATCTAGAGGGGGTCATCAGATAGGAACCACTTCTAACTGTTATCTAGAGGGGGGTCATCAGATAGGAACCACTTCTAACAGTTATCTAGAGGGGGGTCATCAGATAGGAACCACTTCTATCAGTTATCTATAGGGGGGTCATCAGATAGGAACCACTTCCAACTGTTATCTAGAGGGGGTCATCAGATAGGAACCACTTCTAACTGTTATCTAGAGGGGGTCATCAGATAGGAACCACTTCTAACAGTTGTCTAGAGGGGGGTCATCAGATAGGAACCACTTCTAACTGTTATCTAGAGGGGGGTCATCAGATAGGAACCACTTCTAACAGTTATCTAGAGGGGGTCATCAGATAGGAACCACTTCTAACAGTTAT